>NW_028318727.1:522500-822500 GCF_062004578.1 Staurois parvus
CGCTGCCTGTAGGAGGAGG
Organism: Staurois parvus; assembly: GCF_062004578.1. NCBI lineage: Eukaryota > Metazoa > Chordata > Amphibia > Anura > Ranidae > Staurois > Staurois parvus. The sequence goes on from NW_028318727.1 coordinate 522,520, forward strand.
GGGCGCCAGATAAGCTGCCTGTAGGAGGAGGGGGGGCCTGAACACACTGCCTGTAGGGGGAGGGGGTGTGGGCCAACACACTGCCTGTTGGGGGGGGGGGGGGGGCAGATACCCAGAAGAGGGTCCCAACGCACATCCAAAAGCATTGAGAAGAGAAAAAAAAAAGAATTTTTTTATTGAATGAATGTGTGACAGGTCTGGGTGGGCCTGACCTTTGACTCTTAGCTAGATGAAACTCCTATCCAGTGTTTTTTTCCTTTTCTTTAACCCCTTCACGCTGGAGCCTCCCGGCCCTTTAAGGGTTCCAGAAGCTGGGAGGCAGGGCAGGGTTTAGGGTCATGTGACTGCCGTGACGCGCCGTCACATGATCGGGAAAGGTCCCGATCAAAAGAGGAGATCGGGACCTTTCCGTGAGTACCGGACATGTGTGCAGGGCGTGCGCTCTCGGCACATATGTCCTTTTTTAACAGAACGCAAATGTACGGCCGCTCGGCGTCTAGGCCCAGACGCCGGGAGGCCGCACATTTGTGTGCAGCCAGCGTGAAGAGGGTAAACACACACTTATTTACATACTTACTCTGGTTGAAAAAATATCCAGTCATATGATGTGCATTTAGGAAAGAATGGTTTGTTTTCCACTTTTCTCCTCTAGCAAATGTCTTTTGTATCACTGAATCTTCCTCCATTCAAGAGGAGAAAAAGGAACAGTGACTGACCATTGTGACAGCTAATCAGAGGCCATCACAGAGATCAGGGCCTTTCGGTTCATGTTTCTCAAGACGGGCTCTTGGCGAGCGCAGTCCGTGTGCAGTGCAGCATGCCCTCAGCCCACAGTGGGGCATATACGTGTCCCCGTGAATAAAGACCTACTTCCACGAGGCTGTATACAGTATACATACGTATGCTCGTTGTGAAGAAGGTAATGACTAACTCGACTTTTTGCAGCACACGCATGTAATGCAATGGCACACAAACAAATAAATGCCAACATACACATTGTAAGCAGACTGAATCTTGCTGCCAGGCCTAGTCTATATAAAATAAGGACGATGTTCTATTTCGGCATCGCACAAACTGTCTACTTACAGAACAGCGAGGACCCCCAGAGAATGTTCCTGCACATCGAGGGCCCCCAGCACTGTGTCCAGGTGTGAGAGGTTTTTTGCTAGCAGCTCTCCGCTTTTGTTGATCAGCTCACACAGCTGAGTCATTTGCCCTGAAATAAACAGAAATCTTCACTGAGGGATTTACAGATCACATCAATATTAAATAAATCACATTATCGAGGTGGGACACGAGTAACTGCACACAGCTTCTGCTTTCACTACAAAGCAGAATGTTTCGAAGATCTCCAGAGTGCCTTGAAAAAAAGTCTTCATACCCCTTGAAATTTTGCACATTTTGTCATGTTACAGCCAAAAATGTTAATGTATTTTATTGGGATTTTAATGTGATAGACCAACACGAAATGGCACATAATTGTGAAAAGGAAGGAAAATGATAAATGGTTTTCAACATTTGTTACAAATAAATATCTGAAAAGTGTGGCGTGCAGCCTCCTTTACTCCGATACCCCTAACTAAAATCTAGTGGAACTAATTGCCTTCAGAAGTCACCTAATTAGTAAATAGAGTCCCTCTGTGTGTAATTTAACCTCAGTATAAATATGGCACAACCGCAAACCTACCAAGACATGGCCGTCCACCTAAACTGACAGGCCGGGCAAGGAGAGCATTCATCAGAGAAGTAGCCGAGAGGCCTATGGGAACTCTGGAGGAGCTGCAGAGATCCACAGCTCAGGGGGGAGAATCTGTCCACAGGACAACTATTAGTTGTCACTCCACAAATCTGGCCTTTATGGAAGAGTGACGAGAAGAAAGCCATTGTTGGAAGAAAGCCATAAGAAGTCCTGTTTGCAGTTTGTGAGAAGCCATGTGGGGGACACAGCAAACATGTGGAAGAAGGGGCTCTGGTCAGAGGAGACCAAAGTTGAACTTTCTGGCCTAAAAGCAAAATGTTATGTGTGGGGGAAAACACTGCGCATCACCCTGAACACACCATCCCCACCGTGAAACATGGTGGTGGCATCATGTTGCGGGATGCTTTTCTTCAGCAGGGACAGGGAAGCTGGTCAGAGCTGATGGGAAGATGGATGGAGCCGAATACAGGGCAATCTTAGAAAAAAACCTAAAAGCTAATTTATCTTGCGCTCCTCTATGGAAATCCCTTTCACCACCAATTAAAGCGGAGTTCCACTCATGCTGTCAAAAAATAAGTCAGCAGCTACAAGAACTGTAGCTGCTGACTTTTAAAAAACTTACCTGTCCCTCGGTCCCGTGGTGTGTCCCCCGCAGCTTGTTTCACCGGCCATCATCTTCAGTGTGGGCACCCAGCTGTGACAGCTTGCGGCTTCATAGCCGGGTACCCACTGTGCATGCGCGATCTGCACTTCATGCATGGTCCTGTAGTCTTCTGGGACCTGTCACGTGTCCCAAAAGTCTACAGGGAGGGAGGACACCTTCCGCTTCCGATCGCCTAGGCCAGTGGTGGGCAACCTTTTTTTTCAACTGAGCCAAATCTCGCCAAAACCACGATTGAAATTTATTTTGAGAGCCACATTTTTAAAACTGAAAATACATCCCCCATAGTAATTCATCCCCCCTATAGTAATTCATCCCCCCTATAGTAATTCATCCCCCCTATAGTAATTCATCCCCCCTATAGTAATGCATCCCCCATAGTAATTCATCCCCCATATAGTAATTCATCCCCCATAGTAATTCATCCCCCATATAGTAATGCATCCCCCATAGTAATTCATCCCCCATAGTAATTCATCCCCCATATAGTAATTCATCCCCCATAGTAATTCATCCCCCATATTAATTCATCCCTCATATAGTAGTAGTAAGTAAGTAGCAAGTAGTAAGCCAAGTCCCTCCTGTGTCAATTCACTTACCTTTGCTCCGCGCGTTCCTCTCGCCGTGTTCCCGCGCCGTTTCGGTCTTCATGGCGGACTGTGAGAGGAGCCTAGCTCCCCTCACGTTCGTCACGCTGCCCCGCCTACACACATCCTGACAGCCAATCAATAGCTATCAGGATGTGAGTGGCAGCGAGACTGGCCAATCATTGCTGGGCTAGCTGCAGAGTCCTCGGCCACCCGAGAGGAGGGAGGGGAGCGGCCGCCCGAGAGGAGGGAGAGGAGGGAGGGGAGGGGAGAGGAGGGAGGGGAGGGGAGAGGAGGGAGGGGAGGGGAGAGGAGGGAGGGGAGGGGAGGGGAGGGGAGAGGAGGGAGGGGAGGGGAGAGGAGGGAGGGGAGGGGAGGGGAGAGGAGGGAGGGGAGGGGAGGGGAGGGGAGAGGAGGGAGGGGAGGGGAGGGGAGGGGAGCGAGCGCCCGGCACACAGAAGAGCCGCATTAAAATGTGTAAAGAGCCGCATGTGGCTCGCGAGCCGCGGCTTGCCGACCACTGGCCTAGGCCAGGGGTAGGCAACCTGCGGCTCTCTAGCTGTTGTGGAACTACATTTCCCATGAGGCATTGCAACATTACAAAACTGACAGTTACGACTTGCAGAGGCATGATGGAACTTGTAGTCCTGCGGCTCTCAGGTTGCCTACCCCTGGCCTAAGCAATCAGACCAGAAGTGGGAGCGGGTACCTGTCAAATTCGGGTACCCGCTCCCCCCCTGCCCCCCAAAGGTGCCAATCCTTAATGGGGAGTGGGGGAGCAGTCCTTAAAGCGGAACTTCCCCTTTTGGGTGGAGCTCCGCTTTAAGTCACAAAACAGTGTGTATTAAATAAACCAAAAACAATAAGTACTGAATAAAATAAATATTAGGTAGACGCTATGCACCCAAACCCCAGGCTGTGTTAAACAGCCAATGATTAGTGCAGCGCTACATAATAGTGCCGAAATTGTATATAAATGACAAAAAAGTGTAAGTCCATAAATCTTCATTATATTGCTTCCATGCTTCTTTCATTAATCGGGGTCCATCACTGGGAGGACAGGCGACGTTAGACCAAACATATCAACACCTGTATGGTTTGGAAAACTTTGTGGTTAACCCCTTCACGAAAATAAATGATAATTAACCGCGCTCTAATATTACCGTGCCGATGCTATATACTTATAAAATACCACTAATTAATATATACTGTAACAATATCAACTTATCAACTGCATTACCAAAATTAATCAAATTATATTACAACAGTGTTTGGAAAAAAATATAAAAATAAAAAATGTGTGATTAAATCCAATAGTGATAATTTTACAATATAAATCTCTCATTAAAAATAAATTCATAAAGTTCACTGTGCAAATGTGTAAAACAAAAAATTATAAATATCTCATTAGAAATAAATTCATAAAGTCCAATGTGCAAATTGTGCAAAGCAAAAAACTAATTATATATATATATATATATATAAAAAATTGAAATTTTTTTTTTAATATATAAATTTATAAAGTTCAACAGCAAAAATGTGCAAAAAAGGAAAATGTGCAAAAAAGTTTTTTTTGAAGTTCAGCAGGGAGAAGATGCTGGTAATATACTCTCCTTTCAAGCTGCTTATGGTGGTGTGGATGGAAACCTACGGATTGTCTTCTGAGCCTATACAGGCATAAGGATTTCTCCCTCCTGGAGCCTCTCCTCACTCCAATGCTCAATGTATTCTCATATGACCCATAGGAGAAAAGAATAAAAGATATAGTGCCTTACCCAAGGTATATATAAACCCTCTTTAATGTGCTCCCACATTGCACTCACATTGTTTCAACAATAAGCACGCATGTATTGTAATTTAAGCCGCAGAGTGCGGTAATGATCAGCCTCGTAGGAGTGTTAACACACTGTCAGTACTCGCCGTAAGGATCCGATACGTGGTGACGTCACTACCCCTCCCCTTCACGCCTAACGGTAAAACAAATCTTAATGCCTAAGCACAATTTTGCAACTTTGACATGTTAGTAAAACCGTCCATATCATCACAACTACTTTGTACATCCGGGTGAATCATACCGCGTGTTTTTCAGGACAAATTGGGCTTTCATTTGGTGGTGAATGGGAATGGATATCTCCTGATTTTTTTTTTTTTTTAATCAGAGAAAAATTGGCCCAAAATAGTAAAAAATTAATTAATTTTAATTTAGCTGTGTGTTTCTGATTATGACCATAACCTACCACCAAAGAACAACCCAAAATAAATTCTTCAGCTCTCGATCGCAGCGATACCATATATGTGTATGTTATTTGTTGTTTGTACCCGGAGTACCGCCCAGAAACAATAGTACGCATTTTGTGTTTTGTTTTCTTTACCTGCACTAACATACAATTCTGAGGACCTCAGAATTGTCCTCAGAATTGTCCTCAGAATTGTATGATAGTACAAATAAAAAAAAAAAAAATATCACGGACAGTACTGAATTGTTTCTGTTGCAAATGCATTAATACGGCTACAATCACCTCAAGTTCTCTTTACCTAAAACATACTGACACAAGAAAAAAATAAAAAAATATCCTGACCTTTGACCCAAACCCTGGTACTGAACTAGATCAAACCTTGATCTTGGTTTTTTCTTTTTTTTTTTTTAATGTGTTTTGTTTTTTTTTTCCCTCTATGCAAGGAAGGCAAGAGATACATTGCATCTCTCTCCTCCATTCAGAGAAAAATGGACCGCGACATACGGTGACGTTGCAAGGGAACAGAGCCATCGGCCAGCGGTAAAAGTAAAACTTCTGGTCGGCAAATAGTTCTTGAGATCTGCTTGCCCCCCTTTACCGTGAAGCCTTAGGCTCCATTCACAGTTGTGCGACTCCAAAGTCGTGCGATTTCCATCACAACCCTGATACTAGGAGGCATGCACGGTGACGCAGTGTGATGTCTGGTGAGGTTTGTTAGTGATTAACCCCTTCGCGCCGGCGCCTCCCGGCCCTTTGAGGAATTTCTGACGCTGGGGGGTGGGGCTTAGGGTCATGTGATCGCTGTGATTGGCTGTCACACGATCGGAAAGGTCCCGATTGCAAGAGATTGGGACCTTTCCGTGCGATGCTGAAATGTGTTGGGAGCACGCAGAGCGTGTGGTACACAAATACGCAGCCCAGCCCTCGAGAGGACGCATATTTCATACGCTCGGCGTGAAGAGGTTAATTACGAAGCACCTCCATCTTGAAAAGTACATGCGTGAGATTTCCTTGAGGCACTGGTGTAGTGGAGTTCCCAGGGTGCACCTGTGGGGTCCTCAGTATGTCACACCAGCGCCTCCGGAAACTGGAGACCAAATGTAACCGAAAAGGTTATTAACCGCTTCCCGTCCACCCTATAGCAGAAGTACAGCTACAGGGCGGCACGGGTGCGAAAAATCACCTATATATACGGGATTTTGCAGTTCCGGGTAGATGGTGCGTGCCATAAACAAAAAAAAGACAGTTTTGAGGAAAAAAAAAAAACTATATTTGACTTTTTGTAAAAACATTTTAAAAAATAAAAATTTCTTCATAAATTTAGGCCAAAATGTATTCTGTGACGTCTTTGCTAAAAAAAAAAAATATCCCGATAGGTGTAAATTAATTGGTTTACGTGAAAGTTATAGCGTTTACAAATGGCGGTATAGATACTGGGATTTAAAAAAAAAAAAAAATGGAATACTAGCAATGGTGGCAATCAGCAGATTATTGCAGGACTGCGGCGGGCATTCTGACACTGGGAGGGAACGGACTTGGTGTCACTGACATCCCCAGTGACACCAATACAGTGATCAATGCTAATAAAAAGCACTGACACTGTACTAATGGCACTGGGCAGGAAGGGGTAAACATGAGGGGCGATCAAAGGGTGAACTGTGTGCGTTTTACTGAGTGCTTTCCACAGTAAGCACACTACTATGCAGAGCCATACAAAGCAGTGTGTTGGAGCTGACGGGAGAGATCTGTATTGTTTACATACGTGTCTCTCCCTCGTCAGTGATACTCTGCGATCGCCAGCTGAGGCGGCCAATGGCGGTGCGCACATACATACAGACACAGCATCTCCCAGAAACGAGTCCCCCCCCTCACGTTTGTAAATATTTGATATTCTCTTTTCATGTGACAACACTGAAGAAATGACACTTTGCTACAATGTGACGTAGTCAGTGTACAGCTTGTATAACATGGAAATTTGCTGTCCCCTCAAAATAACTCAACACACCGCCATTAATGTCTAAACCGCTGGCAACAAAAGTGTGTCCACCCCTGAGTGACAAGGTCCAAATTGGGCCCAAAGTGTCAATATTTTGTGTGGTCACCATTATTTTCTAGCACTGCTTTCACCCTCTTGGGCATGGAGTTCACCAGAGCGTCACAGGTTGCCACTCCTCCATGACGTCATCATGTAGCTGGTGGATGTTAGAGGCCTTGCGCTCCTCCATCTTCCGTTTGAGGATGCCCCACAGATGGTCAATAGGGTTCAGGTCTGGAGACATGCTTGGCCAGTCCATCACCTTTACCCTCAGCTTCTTTAGCAAGGCAGTGGTGGTCTTGGAGGTGTGTTTGGGGTCGTTATGTTGGAATACTGCCCTGCGGCCCAGTCTCTGAAGGGAGGGGATCATGCTTTGCTTCAGTATGTCGCAGTACATGTTGGCATTCATGGTTCCCTCAATGAACTGTAGCCCCCCAGTGCCGGCAGCTCTCATGCAGCCCCAGACCATGACACTCCCACCACCATGGGGGCCCCAGACCATGGCACTCCCACCACCACGGGGCCCCAGACCATGGCACTCCCACCACCACGGGGCCCCAGACCATGGCACTCCCACCACCACGGGGCCCCAGACCATGGCACTCCCACCACCACGGGGCCCCAGACCATGGCACTCCCACCACCACGGGGCCCCAGACCATGGCACTCCCACCACCACGGGGCCCCAGACCATGGCACTCCCACCAACACGGGGCCCCAGACCATGGCACTCCCACCACCACGGGGCCCCAGACCATGGCACTCCCACCACCATGGGGCCCCAGACCATGGCACTCCCACCACCATGGGGCCCCAGACCATGGCACTCCCACCACCATGGGGCCCCAGACCATGACACTCCCACCACCATGGGGCCCCAGACCATGACACTCCCACCACCATGGGGCCCCAGACCATGACACTCCCACCACCATGGGGCCCCAGACCATGACACTCCCACCACCATGCTTGTCTGTAGGCAACACACACTTGTCTTTGTACTCCTCACCTGGTTGCCACCACACACGCCTGACACCATCTGAACCCAATCAGTTGTTGGTGTCATCAGACCACAGGAGACGGTTCCAGTACTCCATGTCCTTAGTCTGCTTGTCTTCAGCAAACTGTTTGCGGCTTTCTTGGTCATCATCTGTAGAAGAGGCTTCCTTCTGGGACGACAGCCATGCAGACCAACGTGATGCGGTGTGCGGTGTATGGTCTGAGCCCTGACAGGCTGACCCCCCCCCCTTCACCCTCTGCAGCAATGCTGGCACCACTGACAGGCTGACCCCCCCCCCCTTCACCCTCTGCAGCAATGCTGGCACCACTGACAGGCTGACCCCCCCCCCCCCCCTTCACCCTCTGCAGCAATGCTGACACCACTGACAGGCTGACCCCCCCCCCTTCACCCTCTGCAGCAATGCTGGCACCACTGACAGGCTGACCCCCCCCCCCCCCCCTTCACCCTCTGCAGCAATGCTGGCACCACTGACAGGCTGACCCCCACCCCCACACCCTCTGCAGCAATGCTGGCAGCACTCATACGTCTATTTCCCAAAGACAACCTCTGGATATCACGCTGAGCACGTGCACTCAACCTCTGTGGTGGACCATGGCGAGGCCTGTCCTGAGGGGAACCTGTCCTGTTACACCGCTGTATGGTCTTGGCCCCCGTGCTGCAGCTCAGTTTCAGGGTCTCGGCAATCTTCTTATAGCCTCGGCCATCTTTATGTAGAGCAACAATTCTTTTTTTCATATTCTCAGAGAGTTCTTTGCCATGAGGTGCCATGCTGAACTTCCAGTGACCAATATGAGTGAGAGCGATAACACCAAATGTACCCCCCCCCCCCGCTCCCCATTCACACCTGAGACCTTGTAACACCAACGAGTCACATGACACCGGGGAGGGACAATGGCTGATTGGGCCCAATTTGGACCTTGTCACTGAGGGGTGGAGTCACTTTTGTTGCCAGCGGTTTAGACATTAATGGGGGTGTGTTGAGTTATTTTGAGGGGACAGCAAATCTCCATGTTATACAAGCTGTACACTGACTACGTCTCATTGTAGCAAAGTGCGAAGAAGTCTTCTGTTCTCTCTGTACTGCTTCCTTTGTGTGAAATCCCCGGTGATCCTGCCAGTCGTCCTCTGCTTTCCTATTAAAAACTGACCACACTATATATGAGAGCACAGTGTGGTCAGTTCTCTAGTTGTGCTGGGAACTCAGCCTGCTCCCCTCCAATGATCAGACTTGTTCTAACAAACCTTCCCCCACCCTGCACAGCCATTCACTGGGAAGATCAGTGTGCTGCTGCTGCTCCTCCCCCAGCTCTCTGAGCTCTTTGGAAAAAGTATTTATAATGTATTTTATATCTATTCACAAATGTTTTACTTTTCATTTCTATTTTAAATGGAATGGGTTGTGTTATAAGGTGAGGGGTCACACATACTCCGAATGAGGTCCATGAAGGTTTGGATGGACGGGCCGTAGTGCTGCACACACCAGGAAGTGCTCTGCGGGGGGAGGGGGGGTGAGATCTGCCCATACATTGTACAATTTTCTTATTCAATTTCCTTTAGATTTACCTTCAACTATACAGTGCGAGGGCCGGCCTGACTGCGTACACATTGGAAGCGCTCAGATACGCCCTCAGATTATGTGCTTCTGGTAAATCTAAAGGAAAATTGTACAATGAAATGGTGTCGTGTGTGGGCAGCCCAACCGTCCGATCTGAGGGTTTAATGAGAAAATAAGAGGGCCCAGAGTACAAAACGGAGACTTCTGTATGACGAGGTCATCGCTGAGTCAGATCCAGGAGGGGGCGCCACACAGGGGGAGAGACACAGGAGATCAACACTGTACTGTGAGGGCAACCCCCACACACACACTGATCCCTACAGAGTGCAACCTGCTTCTCCTCCTACCGATCCCTACAGGGTGCAACCTGCTTCTCCTCCTACCGATCCCTACAGAGTGCAACCTGCTTCTCCTCCTACCGATCCCTACAGAGTGCAACCTGCTTCCCCTCCTACCGATCCCTACAGAGTGCAACCTGCTTCTCCTCCTACCGATCCCTACAGAGTGCAACCTGCTTCTCCTCCTACCGATCCCTACAGAGTGCAACCTGCTTCCCCTCCTACCGATCCCTACAGAGTGCAACCTGCTTCTCCTACCGATCCCTACAGTGCAACCTGCTTCTCCTACCGATCCCTACATTGTGCAACCTGCTTCTCCTCCTATTGATCCCTACAGTGTGCAACCTACTTCTCCTCCTCCTACTGATCCCTACAGTGTGCAACCTACTTCTCCTCCTCCTACTGATCCCTACAGTGTGCAACCTACTTCTCCTCCTCCTACTGATCCCTACAGTGTGCAACCTGCTTCTACTCCTACCGATCCCTACAGAGTGCAACCTGCTTCTCCTCCTATTGATCCCTACAGTGTGCAACCTGCTTCTCCTCCTATTGATCCCTACAGAGTGCAACCTACTTCTCCTCCTGATCCCTACAGTGTGCAACCTGCTTCTCCTCCTACCGATCCCTACATTGTGCAACCTGCTTCTCCTACTGATCCCTACAGTGTGCAACCTACTTCTCCTCCTCCTACTGATCCCTACAGTGTGCAACCTACTTCTCCTCCTACCGATCCCTACAGTGTGCAACCTGCTTCTCCTCCTACCGATCCCTACAGAGTGCAACCTACTTCTCCTACCGATCCCTACAGAGTGCAACCTGCTTCTCCTCCTACCGATCCCTACAGAGTGCAACCTACTTCTACCGATCCCTACAGAGTGCAACCTGCTTCTTCTCCTACCGATCCCTACAGAGTGCAACCTGCTTCTCCTCCTATTGATCCCTACAGTGTGCAACCTGCTTCTCCTCCTATTGATCCCTACAGAGTGCAACCTGCTTCTCCTCCTATTGATCCCTACAGTGTGCAACCTGCTTCTCCTCCTACCGATCCCTACAGAGTGCAACCTGCTTCTCCTCCTATTGATCCCTACAGAGTGCAACCTGCTTCTCCTCCTGATCCCTACAGAGTGCAACCTGCTTCTCCTCCTACCGATCCCTACATTGTGCAACCTGCTTCTCCTCCTACCGATCCCTACAGAGTGCAACCTGCTTCTCCTCCTACCGATCCCTACAGAGTGCAACCTGCTTCTCCTCCTATTGATCCCTACAGTGTGCAACCTGCTTCTCCTCCTATTGATCCCTACAGAGTGCAACCTGCTTCTCCTCCTATTGATCCCTACAGTGTGCAACCTGCTTCTCCTCCTACCGATCCCTACAGAGTGCAACCTGCTTCTCCTCCTATTGATCCCTACAGAGTGCAACCTGCTTCTCCTCCTATTGATCCCTACAGTGTGCAACCTGCTTCTCCTCCTACCGATCCCTACATTGTGCAACCTGCTTCTCCTCCTACTGATCCCTACAGTGTGCAACCTACTTCTCCTCCTCCTACTGATCCCTACAGTGTGCAACCTGCTTCTCCTCCTCCTACTGATCCCTACAGTGTGCAACCTACTTCTCCTCCTCCTACTGATCCCTACAGTGTGCAACCTACTTCTCCTCCTCCTACTGATCCCTACAGTGTGCAACCTACTTCTCCTCCTCCTACTGATCCCTACAGTGTGCAACCTACTTCTCCTCCTACCGATCCCTACAGTGTGCAACCTGCTTCTCCTCCTACCGATCCCTACAGAGTGCAACCTACTTCTCCTACCGATCCCTACAGAGTGCAACCTGCTTCTCCTCCTACCGATCCCTACAGAGTGCAACCTACTTCTACCGATCCCTACAGAGTGCAACCTGCTTCTCCTCCTACCGATCCCTACAGAGTGCAACCTGCTTCTCCTCCTACCGATCCCTACAGAGTGCAACCTGCTTCTCCTCCTATTGATCCCTACAGTGTGCAACCTGCTTCTCCTCCTATTGATCCCTACAGAGTGCAACCTGCTTCTCCTCCTATTGATCCCTACAGTGTGCAACCTGCTTCTCCTCCTACCGATCCCTACAGAGTGCAACCTGCTTCTCCTCCTATTGATCCCTACAGAGTGCAACCTGCTTCTCCTCCTGATCCCTACAGAGTGCAACCTGCTTCTCCTCCTACCGATCCCTACATTGTGCAACCTGCTTCTCCTCCTACTGATCCCTACAGAGTGCAACCTGCTTCTCCTCCTACCGATCCCTACAGAGTGCAACCTGCTTCTCCTCCTATTGATCCCTACAGTGTGCAACCTGCTTCTCCTCCTATTGATCCCTACAGAGTGCAACCTGCTTCTCCTCCTATTGATCCCTACAGTGTGCAACCTGCTTCTCCTCCTACCGATCCCTACAGAGTGCAACCTGCTTCTCCTCCTATTGATCCCTACAGAGTGCAACCTGCTTCTCCTCCTACCGATCCCTACAGAGTGCAACCTGCTTCTCCTCCTACCGATCCCTACAGAGTGCAACCTACTTCTCCTACCGATCCCTACAGAGTGCAACCTGCTTCTCCTCCTACCGATCCCTACAGAGTGCAACCTGCTTCTCCTCCTATTGATCCCTACAGAGTGCAACCTGCTTCTCCTCCTGATCCCTACAGTGTGCAACCTGCTTCTCCTCCTACCGATCCCTACAGAGTGCAACCTGCTTCTCCTCCTATTGATCCCTACAGTGTGCAACCTGCTTCTCCTCCTATTGATCCCTACAGAGTGCAACCTGCTTCTCCTCCTATTGATCCCTACAGAGTGCAACCTACTTCTCCTCCTCCTACCGATCCCTACAGTGTGCAACCTGTGTACCAGTGAGGCACGGTAGGAGTGCAGGCCAGGCAAGAGGCACAGAGTACAGGCAGGAATGAGGCACAGCGTACACTCCGGCAGGGATGAGGTACACCAAGGTAGGCCCCAGGCCGCCCCCGCCCCCCTCCTATCTCTCACCTTGGGAGGAGAGTTGGCGGACGCTGGTGACGAACTGCTCCAGGGCGGAGGCCATGTCCGGGGTGTCCGCCTCCCTCCGCGGTGAGGCCGGTACCGGGGCAGAGCGGAGTGCGGGCCGAACTCACTCCAACACTCAGCAGCGCCCGGAGCTCGCGAGACTTCCCGGGCCGGGCTCGCGATGACATTCCCGCCACTTCTCGCGGGAACCGCAGAACTTCCTCTTCCTGGAGAGTGACGTTTGGGGGGGCGGGGCGCAGGCCGGTGGCTATCTGCATTCTGCAGTGGGCGGAGACGGCAGAAGGTATTCGGAGCGACCAATCAGATTGCACCGGGGAGGCACTGAATGGTACAATCATTTAAAGGGACATGCAGTGTAAAAGGGTGACAACTTCCTTCTCTATGACACCGTGTTAGCGAGTATTCAGGCCGGAGACAGCCAGGCAGATTGTATTTTCAGAAGAAGGTCAATATGCTGGCAGCCTCTGTGTGTGTACATATATATATATACAGTATATTGCTGAAAGCATTGGGCCGCCGGCCTTTCCACACACATGAACTTCAATGGCGTCCCAGTCTGACGCTAGGATCACATCTGTGCGGCCGTGCGGGGACAAGAGCCCAATCATTTGAATGGACTCCCGTGCCCCGGGACATTCAGGGAAGAAGTCCCAGCACTTCTTTGGAATCGAGGTTCCCGATATGGTTGTGATTTACAGAATTAATGGCACCTGCTGGTGGGTCCCGCATTCTCTGTGCGGGTGGTGTGGCTGCAGGTACTTTTGTGCGGGTCCGCAGTGGCACCACCCACACAGATGTGAACCTGGCATTAGTCCGTAGGGTTCAATATTGAGTTGGCCCCGCCCTTTCCATGCACATGACCTTTAATGGCCTCCCAGTCTTAGTCCGTAGGGTTCAATATGGAGTTGGCCCCGCCCTTCGCAGCTATAACAGCTTCAACTCTTCTGGGAAGGCCGTCCACAAGGTTTAGGAGGGTGTCTATGGGAAGGTTGGACCATTCTTCCAGAAGCACATTTGTCAGGTCAGGCACTGATGTCGGGGGAGGAGGCCTGGCTCGCAGTCTCCGCTCTAATTCATCCCAAAGGTGTTCTATGGGGTTGAGGTCAGGACTCTGTGCAGGACAGTCAAGTTCCTCCACCCCAAACTGGCTCCTCCATGTCTTTATGGACCTTGCTTTGTGCACTGGTGTGCAGTCATGTTGGAACAGGAAGGGGCCATCCCCTTAACTCTTCCCACAAAGTTGGGAGCATGATATTGTCCAAAATGTCACCTTAAGAGTTCCCTTCACTGGAACTAGGGGGCCAAGCCCAACCCCTGAAAAACAACCCCACACCATAATCCCCCTCCACCTTTACACTTGGCACAATGCAGTCAGGCAAGTACCGTTCTCCTGGCAACCGCCAACCCAGACACGTCCATTGGATTGCCAGACAGAGAAGCGTGATTGGTCACTCCAGAAAACACGTCTCCACCACTCTAGAGTCCAGTGGCGGCGTGCTTTACACCACTGCATCCGACACTTTGCATTGCAGTTGGATGCAGCTGCTCGGCGATGGAAACCCATTCCATGAAGCTCTCTACGCACTGTTGTTGGGCTCATCTGAAGGCCACACCAAGTTTGGAGGTCTTTAGCTATTGACTCTGCAGACAGTTGGTGACTTCTGCGCACTGTGCGCTTCAGCATGCGCTGACCCCGCCCTGTCATGTGACGTGGCCTACCACTTGGTGGCTGAGTGGCTGTTCCCAGTTGTTTCCACTTTGTTAGATTCCCACTAACAGTTGAGCGTGGAATATTTAGTAGCCAGGAAATGTCACGGATGGACTTATTGCACAGGTGACCACCTATCACGGGACCACGCTTGGAGTCACTGAGCTCCTGAGAGCGACCCATTCTTTCACCAATGTTTGTAGAAGCCGTCTTTCTTTATGTGTCCACATCATTGACTGTGTGATGTGCACATTTCCTCTTGGCTGTCCAATGGCGGGTACTCTCAGGATTCAGAGGAGTGATGTCATCGCAAGGATATTTGGAGTGACAGACCTTGGGTGAATATACTTTGCTTCACCAGTAAAAAAAAAAAATTGGGAAAATTTCAGGTTATGTCCGGAGTTGGACTTTAACTCCTTCAAGCCTGAGGGTAAAACAAATCCTAACGCCTAAGCACAATTTTGCAAGTCTGACATGTGTTAGTAAAACCATACAGATCATCACAACTACTTCGTACATCCAGGTGGATTATACCGCGTTTTTTTTAGGACAAATTGAGCTTTCATTTGGTGGTGAATGGTAATGGATATCCTCTTGTTTTGTTTTTTTTAGCAAAGGAAAACTGGCCCAAAATAGTAAAAAAAAGTCATTTTTTAAAGTTAACTGTATATTTCTTGTTACTACCATAACCGACCACCAAAGCACAACCCAAAATAAATTCTCCAGCTCCTGAAGATCGCAGCGATACCACATATGTGAATGTTATTTGTTGTTTGTACCCGAAGTACAGCCCAGAAACAAAAGTACGCAATTTGCTTTTTTTTTGTCCTACTTTAGCCCGGATTCACACTGATGTGGTGCGGAGTTCACACCGCTTTCTGTGCAATTTCTGCACCGCATCGCAATCGCACCCCGTTCATAGGAACTGCTGCAGGTGTGTATTTTAAGTTGACACGCCGAAATCAGTTTGCAAAATGCAGTGGGATGTGCAAAATCAGATCGCATGGCTGTTCACACCCATGCGATCCTATTCTGGTGAGGACAAAAAAAAGGGTCCTGCAGTGTGATTTGAACCATACGAAATGTACGGCTCAGATTGCACCGCACAGAAATCGCATGTGATTCGCACAGGAACCGTACCGCATTCCAAGCTGAGTCCGGGTTCACACTGATGCAGTGTGGAATTTGCATCGCATCAGAATCGCACCCCTTTCATGCAAACCGATGCGGGGGTGTATGTTAAGTTAACGACACCCAGAAATCGGTCTGCAAAACACGGTGCGATGTGCAGAATCGAATCGCATAGGTGTGAATACCCATGCGATTCGATTCTAGTGCGGACCAAAAAAGGGTCCTGCATCTTTTTGGTGCGGGTGTGGTGCGATTTGAGCCATACAAAATATATGGCTGAAATCGCACCGAACACAAATCGCATGTGATTTGCACAGGAATGTGGTGCAGTTCCTATTTGAATGACATGTGAAGCAGGTTCTGTGCGTATCACATGCGATGTTCCGCACCGCATCAGTGTGAACCCAGGCTTAGTTGAGGTTCACACCTATGCGTTTTCTGTTGCCTTTTTTTTTCAGAAACGCACAGCAGTCCATTTAACAAGATTTCCTATGGGACAGGTTCACATCTTCGGTTTCACCTGGTGCGTATTTTCGGAAAGGGTCAGGGACTTTTTTAAATGCAAAATGTTGCATTTTTGGTTCTATAGACTTCAATGGAGATGCTGCAGAAAAGCATGTAGTGTGTTTTTGATGCATTTTTGACTCGTTTTCATCTGCCCAGCAACAAGTTGGAAAAAAAAAATGCAAAATGCATCAAAACTGCATCAAAACCGCACCGCAGAAATGGATCAAACGCAAACTGCATAGGTGTGAACCTAGCCTAAATCACACTGATACTAATGGAAGAAAGGAAAAAAAATCCTGCTCAAAATATACTGACCCTGACCTTTGACCTTGACTTGACCCAAACACTAATGCAGGCCATACATGGTTCGAATTCCGAATGATTTTTTGTCCTAAAATCAAAAACGTTGTTCGCTCGGTAATCCGATGGCGCCATCAATGATTTCGAAAATTGGCCGACCGAGTCATAAAGTTCAGCGATATATCCGAATTTCGATTCGCAATAAAATGCACCTCACATGGCTATGCTTAGGTGTGAATGAGGCCTAAAAACTGAAATTTTGCTTAACTTGTAACTTTGGGGCGGGGCTTAACTTGTAGGGTAAGATATATTTCTCCATATTTATTTTTGTTTGTATAAATATATGTATATGTTTATTAACTTTTTATCTATATAATACAGGACACATTTTAAAAAAAATATACCAGAATATTGTGGAAATAGTGCACAAACATCCCATGATGGAGGGGATCCAAGGGTGGAGGGAGGGGGCATTGAAAGCTGCAACAGAGGGGGCGGGGCTTAACTTGTAGGGTAAGATATATTTCCCCATATTTATTTTTGTTTGTATAAATATATGTATATGATTATTAAATTTGTATCCATATAATACAGGACACATTTAAAAAAATATACCAGAATATTGTGGAAATAATGTACACACATCTCATAATGGAGGGGATTCAAGGATGGGAGGTGGGGAGAGAGAGAAAGAGAGAGGGAGAGGGAGATTTTTTTTTGTTGTTGCATTAAAATGTCATTATTATTTTCTTATCTATACAATACAGTACAAATAAAAAAAATAGGATATATCAGAACATTGTGGAAATAATGTACACACATCTCATGATGGAGGGGATCCAAGGGTGGAGGGAGGGGGGCTTTGAAAGCTGCAATAGAGGTGACTATGTATAGTGAAGGGGCGGACTGACCATTCGAGCACTCGGGCACTGCCCAAGGGTCCGGGGTCAGTAGGGGGCCCCATGAAATGCCCCTGGTACCTTTTTTATAGGCTTTTTTGAGTGTGGGCAAGGACACAGGGGCCCCATGATCCCCTATTGCCCGGGGGGCCCCAGGAGTTGTCAGTCCGCCCCTGGTATAGTGTCTACAATAAAGAATACATATTATAACCTGTTCTACTGTAAATTACCAAAGGGTTACAAACCAGAAAACGGAAAATGGGTGTCAGGAATGGACTTGCCAATAACGGTGGGACTCACCTGCCTTGTGGGCTGCAGTACCAGGGCTGGCCAGCGGGTGCTCTCAGCAATCAGAGACTCACCCCTGCAGTCAGCCAAAACACCTGAAGCTGATTGCAGGGGTTGTATTTAGGGAATGGCCAGACTCACAGTCACAGCCTTGGTGTGTGTTTTCCCATGGGCCCCTGTATCTTGTAACCTGCATTCCTCTTCCTGTTTCTGCCTGACTTGTTGCCGACCCTGCCTGATCCTGACCTCTGCTGACTTCTCCTGTTTGATCCCTGGCTTGTGACCCTGACCATTCTCTCTGCCTGCTCCTCCTGTACTTACCTGCCCGATAGTTATCGACCCGGCCTGCCTGACTACGCTGTGCTCTATATGTGTATGTACCTGTGTATCTATATCAGTTTAGGTTTGGGTTTGTTTCACCTTGTTGTATGTATTTGTATTAGCTTGGGGTTTGGTGCACTGCGTTTATGTTTGTATTGTTAGTCTCAATAAATTATATTATTTACTATATCTGAAGCCTACGTTTCCCTGTGTCAGTCCACACACTTCTGGTCACACCTGCATCCCTGACAATGGGACATTTAGGGTACCATTACACACATATAAAAGCTGTTACAAAAGAAACCCTCATACAAATGTTACATGCATCTTTAAAACAGTGATAATGGACACTTAAAGAATAGTATACTTGTTCAAAGGTGGGCTCCGGGTGCCACCACAGAACTTCACTTATCCACAGTCGCAGATAAAAAGTTTTATCTGTCATTTGTGGTTTCGACGCACTTCATTCTTTCGCTTCATCAGGAAGCCACAAAGTTTATTAGAACACTGCACACACACAAAAAAAAGAACAGAATTAAAAAATCACATACAATATATATGTAAAGTGCTGCGTAAATTGACGGCACTATATAAGTACCTGAAATAAAAAAAAAAAACAGAACAGTATACAAACGGACCGCCTGCAGGACCGGTGGTGTGATGACATCAGCACTAGCTCCCTATGCGTTTTGTCATAGGAGAAGTTTTTCAGCTAATCCCCTTGAATACGTCTCCTATGACGAAACACGTGGGGGGGGGAGTTTATGGCAGATTAAGATTTAAAGGCACAGCACAATATATGTTGGAATCATAACAGAACTTCACTTATCCACAGTCGGCAGATAAAAAGTTTTATCTGTCATTTGTGGTTTCGACGCGCTTCATTCTTTCACTTCATCAGGAAGCCACAAAGTTTATTAGAACGCTGCACACAAAAAAAAAGAACAGAATTAAAAATCACACTATATATTTTTTGTTGTTAGCATCCATATTATCACCAATATTTTGTGTGCCATAGTAAGAGGGGAGGAGAAAGGCCTACCAAGGCCGCCTATCCTCATGTACACCTCTGGAAGTCTGGAACCCCAAGGGAGAAAGGCCCCCCCGGACTGGACACCCCAACCAAACCCAGAGGAGCAAGCAGTGGACTGCAAGGGTAGATAAGGAAGTACACTCACCGGCCACTTTATAAGGTGCACCTTGCTAGTGCCAAGAAAATCTCCTCCATGCCATGACACCATAACACCACCAGCCTGAACCGTTGATAAAAGGCAGGATGGATCCATGCTTTCATGTTTGTTGGGTTATTTGAGTTACTGTTGCCTTTCTATCATCTGAAACCAGTCTGCCCATTCTCCTCTGACATCAACAAGGCATTTTCATCCACACAAATGCTGCTCTCTGGATATTTTCCCCTTTTCGGACCATTCTCTGTAAATCCTAGAGATGGTTGTGTGTGAAAATCCCAGTAGATCAGCAGTAAATACTCAGACCAGCCCGTCTGGCACCAACAACCATGCCACGTTCAAAGTCACTTAAATCCCCTTTCTTCCCTATTCTGGTGCTCGGTTTGAACTTCAGCAGGTCGTCTTCACCACATCTACATGCCTAAATGCATTGAGTTGTGCCATGTGATTGGCTGATTAGTAATTTGAGTTCCCGAAAACTGAAAAGGTGTACCTTATAAAGAGGCCAGTGAGTGTATACAGTAATTGCCAGGGTTTTTTTATCAAAAAATAGGTGCAAGAACTCCCCCCTTCTGAGTCACTTTATGTTTCCGTCCCCCTACCCACCTCCCAGTACGGCTCCTTTTAGAGAATACATATAAACTCCCCCCAACGTGTTTTGTCATAGGAGACGTATTCAAGGGGATTAGCTGATTAGGGAGCTAGTGCTGATGTCATCACACCACCGGTCCTGCAGGCGGTCCGTTTGTATACTGTTCTGTTATTTTTTTTTTTTATGTCAGGTACTTGTATACTGTATGTATATGTTCATATATCTCCAGTATATATGTATATGTTTATATATCTCCAGTATATATGTATATGTTTGTATATGTTCATATATCTCCAGTATATATGTATATGTTTATATATCTCCAGTATATATGTATATGTTTATATATCTCCAGTATATATGTATATGTTCGTATATCTCCAAAATATACTGTATGTATATGTTTATATATCTCCATAATATATTTATATGTTCGTATATCTCCAGTATATATGTATATGTTTATATATCTCCAGTTTATATGTATATGTTTATATATCTCCAGTATATATGTATATGTTTATATATCTCCAGTATATATGTATATGTTCATATATCTCAAGTATATATGTATTTATATGTTCGTATATCTCCAGTATATATGTATATGTTTGTATATCTCCAGTATATATGTATATATTCGTATATCTCAAGTATATATGTATGTATATGTTCGTATATCTCCAGTATATATGTATATGTTCGTATATCTCCAGTATATATGTATATGTTTGTATATCTCCAGTATATATGTATATTATTATACAATATTTATAAAGCGCCAATAGTTCGCTCAGCGCTGTACATTACAAAGGGGGACAGAACATGTGACAGAACAATACCAATACAATGCAAAACATGAGGGGATTGAGGGCCCTGCTCCTTGGAGCTTACAATCTAAGAGGGAGGGGATAGTGATACAGGAGGAGATAGCTGTGGGGGATGGGGTGGTAGGAAGAGTGGAGGAGGTCTGCAAGTTAGCAGGGGGTGGGGTAGGCTTCCCTGATGAGATGGGTTTTCAGGGTGCGCCTAAAGGAGAGGAGGGTAGGTGATAATCTGATGGGTTGGGGCAGGGAGTTCCAGAGGATGGGTGACACCCTGGAAAAGTCCTGGAGGCGGGCATGGGAAGAGGAGACCAGGGAACTAGAGAGAAGGAGGTCTTGTGAGGAGCAGAGTGTGCGTGCTGGGCAGTACTTGGATATTAGGTCAGTGATGTAGTTCGGGGCAGTATGGTGGACAGCTATGTATATGTTCGTATATCTCCAGTATGTATGTATATGTTCGTATATCTCCAGTATGTATGTATATGTTCGTATATCTCCAGTATATATGTATATGTTCGTATATCTCCAGTATGTATGTATATGTTTGTATATCTCCAGTATCTATGTATATGTTCGTATATCTCCAGTATCTATGTATATGTTTGTATATCTCCAGTATCTATGTATATGTTCGTATATCTCCAGTATCTATGTATATGTTCGTATATCTCCAGTATATATGTATATACCTATATGTGCTGCATAAATTGATGGCGCTATACGAGTACCTTTAGTTATATATATATATATATATATATATATATGTAAAATATATTTTTTTAATATATGTATAATATATACTATATATATATAGTTATATATTATGTATTATATATTCTTATATTTGTACATATTATTGTGTCCATTATAATTGTTTTTAAAGTTGCATATAACATTTGTATGAGTTTTTATTTTTTGCAATCGCATTTATTGCAATGATCTGTATGTGTTTAATGACACCTTAGAAGTCCCATTTTCCTTCTCCTGGTTTGTATCCCTTTGATAAGAATCGGGGACGTGGTGCCGAGGTCTGGCTCTCCCTCCACACATTAAACCTCCATGACTACTGTAAAATATGACCTGGGCTTGTCTACAGTCAAGGTTGGAA
This sequence comes from Staurois parvus, assembly GCF_062004578.1. NCBI lineage: Eukaryota > Metazoa > Chordata > Amphibia > Anura > Ranidae > Staurois > Staurois parvus. The sequence goes on from NW_028318727.1 coordinate 544,541, forward strand.
GGAGTTAATCTTTTACCATCCTGCCTCCCCTGGTGAGTTGCTATGCAGCCCAGTAACAGAATAGAAGGGGAATGTCCCTTTAAGAAGAGGAGGCAGCTTGTCCTTACAAGGTAATGGCGGTGCAGCAGGACAGGAACTGCTGAGCCCTGGCTGCAATCTGCTGCCTGTGACTGCACTGCAGAGCCCTCCCTGGGAATGTAGGACACAGGGGGGGACATGACAGTCAAGTTATATAACGCTGCAAGAAAGCACGCCGAGCCCTTCCATTCTGCTGCAACCATAGGACGGCCAGCTGCTGCATCCTGCTGCAATCACAGGGTACGCTCCAAGCGGGCACACTGTTGCTGCAGCATCTGCAACTGACAGCTGTGCACTGCCGACCGCCTGCCTGTGACCATTCAGGACCGTCCTCGGTGACTTTTAGATCATGTAGCCTGAAACCCGCCAGGATGACTTGTTTACACTTCTTTTTTGGCAGAACGGATTTGCGCTTTTTCACGGAACGTGTCGCCAGCCAAAGAGGGAATCCCTTCAGGGAATGAATGGTGACCTTGTTTGTGAACGCGCTGCACATGCGTGATGTCTAGGGGTCCTCCTGGGAAGCTTTGCTGAACATGATTCTTAGATCAAGTCCCTCTTGGTTATCTAGCGGAAGATCCGGAGCTCTATGAACGAAGAGGTCAGTTCCGTAGAATGCGCACCTAGTTCCCCCGACGCCATGTACCTGCCCAAGCTGCTCCGCGGGGGAGGGGCTCTGTCTGCCGGCCTGCGAGGTTTCAGGACGCGCCCTTCGGCTGCTCCGCACGGGAGGTGCCTGCGCGTGCTGGTCGACATGGATGGTGTGTTGGCTGACTTTGAAGGTGGCTTCTTAAAAAAGTATAGAACTCGATACCCCCAGGAGCCCTACATCGAGTTGGAGGAACGCCGAGGATTCTGGGTGTCTGAGCAGTATGAACATCTAAAACCCGGACTTAGCGTAAGTCACTTTGTACATGAGGTACTCATATCTATCTATTATCTATCTATCTATCTCTATCTATCTATTATCTATCTATCTATCTATCTATCTATCTATCTATTATCTATCTATCTATCTCTATCTATCTATTATCTATCTATCTATCTATCTATCTATCTATCTATCTATCTATCTATCTATCTATCTATTATCTATCTATCCATATCTATCTATCCATCTATCTATCTATCTATTATCTATCTATCTATCTATCTATCTATCTATCTATCTATCTATCTATCTATCTATTATCTATTTATCTATCTATCTATCTATCTATCTATCTATCTATCTATCTCTATCTATCTATTATCTATCTATCTATCCATATCTATCTATCCATCTATCTATCTATCTATTATCTATCTATCCATCTTTCTATCTATCTATTATCTATCTATCTATCTATCTATCTATCTATCTATCTATTATCTATTTATCTATCTATCTATTATCTATTTATCTATCTATCTATCTATCTATCTATCTATCTATCTATTATCCATCTATCTATCTATCTATCTATCTATCTATCTATTATCTATCTATCTATCTATTATCCATCTATCTATCTATCTATCTATCTATCTATCTATCTATCTATCTATCTATCATCTATCTATGTTTATCTTTCACTTGTATGAATACAATAAAGAGATCTGATCTAAAGCATTGGTGTTAGGCTGGCCATACATTATACAATTTTCTTGTACAATTTTCCTTTAGATTTACTAAAACCATATAATCTGAGGTTATACCAGCACAGTGGATAAATGGCTATCACTTCCACCTGACAGTACTAGGGTCGTTGGTTCAAATCCCAGCCACAGCACCACCTGCCTGGAGTTTGCATGTTCTCCCTTTGCCTGCGTGGGTTTCCTCCAGGTACTCCAGTTTCCTCCCACACTCCAAAGACATGCTGGTAGGTGAATTGGATCCTGTCTAAATTGTCCCTAGTATGTGTATGTATGAATGTGAGTTGGGGACCTTAGATTGTACGCCCCTTGAGGGTTAGGGACTGATGTGAATGTACAATATATACATGGGCAGCACAGTGGCTAAGTGGTTAGCACTTCTGTCTGGCAGTACTGGGGTCGTTGGTTCAAATCCCAACCACGGCACCTCCTGCCTGGAGTTTGCATGTTCTCCCTGTGCCTGCGTGGGTTTTCTCTGGGTACTCCGGTTTCCTCCAACACTCCAAAGACATGCTGGTAGGTTAATTGGATCCTGTCTAAATTGGCCCTGGTATGTGTATGTATGAATGTGAGTTAGGGACCTTAGATTGTACGCCCCTTGAGGGTTAGGGACCTTAGATTGTACACCCCTTGAGGGTTAGGGACTGATGTGAATGTATAATATATATGTAAAGTGCTGCGTAAATTGATGGCGCTATATAAGTACCTGAAATAATAAGTGGGCAGCACAGCAGTTAAATGGTTAGCACTTCCGCCTGGCAGTACTAGGGTTGGTTCAAATCGCAACCACGGCACCACCTGCCTGGAGTTTTCATGTTCTCCCTGTGCCTGTGTGGGTTTCCTCTAGGTGTTCCAGTTTCCTCCCACACTCCAAAGACATGCTGGTAGTTTATTTGGCCCCAGTATATGTATGAATGTGCGTTAGGGACCTTAGACTGTATGCTCCTCGGGGGCGGGGACTGATGTGAATGTACAATATATATGTAAAGCACTGCGTAAATTGACGGCGTTATAGAAGTACCTGAAATAAATAAATATCTAAGCACTTTCAATCTGTATGCAATCCGGCCGGGCCCTTGCTCTGCATAGTTGAAGATAAATCTAAAGGAAATTGAATAAGAAAATTGTGTAATGTATGGGCAGCTTTTAGGTCCGGTTCACACTCCATGCATTTCTGTTGTTTTTTTTCTGCATCCAAAATGCACAGAAAGTGTTACATGGTTGTCAATGTCATAGTTCACATCAGTACTTGCAGTGCGTTCCGAATGCAGAAAAAAAAGTAGGACTTGCTGCATTTTTCGAGAACTGTACTGGAACACAGTAAAACGCACTGAAATGCACCAAAAAACGCACTGGAACGCACCAAAAAACGCACTGGAACGCACCAAAAAACACACTGGAACGCACATGTCTCTATAATTTGAAGAAAAAGAGGAGGGAAAAAATGAACTGGAACACATCAAAAAAGCACTGAAATGCACATGTCCCTATAAAATTGAAGAAAAAGAGAGGGGGGGGGGGAAATGAACTGGAACACATAAAAAACGCACCAGAACACTCCAAAAACGCACATGTAGAAATGCATCTGGAACGCATCTGGACTGCGTTTCTATAGCATGAACCGGCCCTTAAGCTAGGTCCAGACCTTTGCATGTGAGGACCGTGCGCAAAATCATGTGCTTTCTTGACAAGCAGAGAAACGCGTTGTCCTGTAGCAGAAGCACGGCGGTGCCCGTAATTCTTCATTGCACCCCCCATGCATCTACAAATGTGTGAGAGTCAGGGACTTTTTTTTTTTGGTGTTTCTTGCGCGTAGGGCAGCCTATTGAAATGAATGGGCTGACGAATCAGTGATGCTTGGAAATGCGCTGAAAACGGAAATGCGTACGCTCGGTCGCACTTGTATAGATGTGAACCAAGCCTTATATTTGATAGGAAGTAAATGTAAACCCAATCACTGAGAACCTGTTCACACCATGTATTTGTGATCGCATGCGTTATCGCGATGCCTGTTATTGCAGCGTGCGGCGACGCACATTTAATGCGTTGGTGTGAAACGCTGTCATCTATTCTGAATGGCAGCTCAATGCACTTGTTGAGGGATGCGCTTTGCAGATCAGTGCAATGCGTTAATGTGCAATTCAGAGTGCTCCCAGAAAATGGCGCATACACGCGTGACCGCAAATAGATCTAGTGGCTGGACCCTATAATCTCCTGTACGTGAAAATAATTTCAATAAATTGTTTTTAATTTTTTCAATCTGCATATTGCAGTAAAATAATTCTTGGGGATCCTGCCATAAAGGTCTTTGTTCAGGCACTTCCTCTTTTAGGGTGACAACCGTCTTCTAAATTGCATCTCCCACGTTGTCACTTTCTCTTATTGCACCAAAGCAGACCTTAACCCCCGGTTCACATATATGCGGACTCCCGTGACACGCAGAGAAGTCCCTGCACTTCTTCTGAAAACACAGCCCTCACAGGAACCTCGGTTCCCAGTACGGTTGCGTTTTCCAGTACGGGCGACGTGCCGTTAGAACTGATGACAGCCGCCTGCGGGTCCACATTTCTCTGTGTGGGTGGTGCGGCTGCATGGATTTTCCTGCGGATTCCGCAGCGGCACCACCCGCACAGATGTGAACCAGAGCTAACACCTGTCAGTTTTGTTTTTTTAGATTTTGGATAGAGCGGGGGTGCTGACATTTCCATTCTCTATTAGGTAGATATACCTCACTTCCTGTAATTGTGACACTCCTATTATAGAATAGAATAGACTTGTAGGGCAGTTGTCACCAGGACAGAAAAGCACCAACAGCAGTAAAACCTTCCCAGCAAAAGAAAAAAAAAAGTCCAAACCTGTATTGAGAGAAATATGGGGGATGCCAGTGACCTTCTTTAGAAAATGCTAGATGACTGGCTGTTAGGCTAACCCCCGGCTCTAATACTGTCTTAGTATCTGCAGGAAATAGACCAGAGAAATGAGAGGAATCTGTTTTTCTCTTCATACTTCAGGCAACTGGCATTTTCAGAAAGAAAGCTCAACAGCAGCAATCTTCATGTTTTCTATTGGGCCCATTCACACTTGTAAATTGTAGCAACACACATTGACAAAACGCATGGCTAACCTTTAAAAAAACAAAAAAGTCATATACATGCGAGGTGTAGAACTTGTTCACAAGCAGGGGTGGACTGACAACTTATGGGGCCCCCGGCCAATAGGGGATCATGGGGCCCCTGTGTCCTTGCCCAAACTAAAAAAATCCTATGAAAAAGATACCAGGGGCATCTCATGGGTCCCCTACTGACCCCGGGCCCTCGGGCAGTGCCCGAGTTCCAAATGGTCAGTCCGCCCCTGTTCACAAGTGTGTCTAACATAGCCGATCCTCTGAAAAGGGATCTGTGGCAGATCGCTTTTAAGAGGGTGTTGAAAGTGCACCACCCTTTATTTTTTCCTGGTGACTACGCCAGTAATACACTTCCTGTTCTAAGGTGACAACGCTCACTGTATCTCTGAAGGAGCGTTGTCACTCTAGGCCGCCCTGATTTGGACAACAGCACACCTACGTTTTGTTCTAGTACACTGAGTCAGGGCCAGGACAAGGGGTGGGCAGAAGGGATGGCCGCCCTGGGTACTGTGTATCATGCGAGATGGGGGTTCACCACAGGGAGATTGGGGGGAGGGAATTTGTGTTGGGAGGGTAAATTTGGGGCCAGCAGGAGGTAAAATTTGTTCTGGGGGGGATTTTGGGAGGGAGATCGGCGAAGAGGATTTGTGCTAGGAGGGGGAATTAGAGGGGGTTTGTGCTATAACAGTAATATGGTAGAGGGGGGGAGAGTTGTGCTAGGAGGGGATTTTTTTTTTGGGGGGGGGGATTTGTGCTAGTAGGGATGATTGGGGGGAGGGGGTTGTGCTGGGAGGGGGAATTTGTGTGTGTGTGGGGGGAGGCAGTTTTTGCTAGGATGGTGGATTGGGGAGGAGAGTTTCTGCTGGGTGGGGGGTTTGGAGTGGGGGGAAGGATTTGTGCTCAGAGGGGTTATTGAGGGGCAGAGGATTTGTGCTAGGGGGGGGGGTTTTGGGGGGGTTGTGCTAGTAGGGATGATTGAGGGGGATTTTTGCTAGAAGGGGAAAATTTGTGTGGGGGGGGGGGGGGGATTTGTGCTAGGATGGTGAATTGAGGGAGGAGAATTTGTGCTTGGAGAGAGAAGATGGAGTGGGGGAAGAAGATTTGTGCTCAGAAGGGAAATTGGGGGGGGGGGGGGCGCAAAGATTTGTGTTTAGAGGTAGAGAGATTTGTACTGAAAGGAAGGGGAATTTATGCTTAAGAGGTAAGCATGTAGGAGGTAAAATTTGTTCTGGGGGGGGAATTTGGGAGGGAGATGGGCGAAGAGGATTTGTGCTAGGAGGGGGAATTAGAGGGGTTTTGTGCTATAACAGTAATATGGTAGAAGGGAGGAGATTTGTGCTAGGAGGGGATTTTTTTTTTTTGGGGGGGGGGGATTTTTGCTAGTGGGGACATGTTCTTCCCGGGCTCTAGATGACCTTGTCCTGGCACTGCACAGAGTTAAACCAGGGGAGATATATATATATATACCGGAATTATTCCAGGTACTTATATAGCGCCATCAATGTACACAGCGCTTTACTTATCTATTGTACATTCACATCAGTCCCTAACCCTCAAGGAGCGTACAATCTAAGGTCCCTAACCCTCAAGGGGCGTACAATCTAAGGTCCCTGACCCTCAAGGGGCGTACAATCTAAGGTCCCTAACTCACATTCATACATACACATACTAGGGACAATTTTATATATATATATGCACACTATGTCGCCAAAAGCATTGGGGCAGCCCTCCAAATCATGTGATTCAGGTGTTCCAATCCCCTCTATATCATGTGATTCAGGTGTTCCAATCCCCTCCACGGACACAGGTGTATACAATCAAGCCCCTAGACTGCTTCTACAAACATTGGTGAAAGAATGGGTCGCTCTCAGGAGCTCAGTGACTCCAAGCGTGGTCCCGTGATAGGTGGCCACCTGCGCAATAAGTCCATCCGTGACATTTCCTGGATACTAAATATTCCACGCTCAACTGTTAGTGGGATTATAACAAAGTGGAAGCAACTGGGAACAACAGCAACTCAGCCACCAAGTGGTAGGCCACGTCACATGACAGAGTGGGGTCAGCGCATGCTGAAGTGCGCAGAAGTCGCCAACTGTCTGCAGAGTCAATAGCTAAAGACCTCCAAACTTGGTGTGGCCTTCAGATGAGCCCAAAACAGTGCGTAGAGAGCTTCATGGAATGGGTTTCCATGGCCGAGCAGCTGCATCCAAGCCTTACATCACCAAGTGCAATGAAAAGCGTCAGATGCCATGGTGTAAAGCACGCCGCCACTGGACTCTAGAGCAGTGGAGACGTGTTCTCTGGAGTGACGAGTCACGCTTCTCTGTCTGGCAATCTGATGGACGTGTCTGGGTTTGGCAGTTGTCAGGAGAATGGTACTTGCCTGACTGCATTATGCCAAGTGTAAAGTTGGGTGGAGGGGAATTATGGTGTGGGGTTGTTTTTCAGGGGTTGGGCTTGGCCCCCTAGTTCCAGTGAAGGGAACTTTTAAGGCGACATTTTGGACAATTTCATGCTCCCAACTTTGTGGGAAGAGTTTGGGGATGGCCCCTTCCTGTTCCAACATGACTGCCCACCAGTGCACAAAGCAAGGTCCATAAAGACATGGAGGAGCCAGTTTGGGGTGGAGGAACTTGACTGTCCTGCACAGAGTCCTGACCTCAACCCCATAGAACACCTTTGGGATGAATTAGAGCGGAGACTGCGAGCCAGGCCTCCTCCCCCGACATCAGTGCCTGACCTGACAAATGTGCTTCTGGAAGAATGGTCCAACCTTCCCATAGACACCCTCCTAAACCTTGTGGACGGCCTTCCCAGAAGAGTTGAAGCTGTTATAGCTGCAAAGGGCGGGGCCAACTCAATATTGAACCCTACGGACTAAGACTGGGAGGCCATTAAAGTTCATGTGTGTGGAAAGGGCGGGGCCAACTCAATATTGAACCCTACAGACTAAGACTGGGGGGTCATTAAAGGTCATGTGTGTGGAAAGGTCGGGGCCAACTCAATATTGAACCCTACAGACTAAGACTGGGGGGTCATTAAAGGTCCTGTGCGGGGAAAGGTCGGGGCCAACTCAATATTGAACCCTACAGACTAAGACTGGAGGGCATTAAAGTTCATGTGCGAGTGAAGGTGAATCTATCAAATAATGATATATTTAGACATTAATTAAATCACCATAAAGTGAAAGTACAATTCATCCTCTTCTTCCCCCACTCCTCTAACACATTTGTAGCGCTCACCCATGAAGGAGCTGCTGAGTATTGGGTCCCCCTATATCCTGCACAGCCAGGAAACACACATTTTTCAACTTCCACACTTAGAGTCAGTAACCAATCCATGGGCTTGTTTTTGTTGTTTTATTTATTGGATAAACAACTTGGGTTATGGATATATGGGATGCCCAACTTGACTTGTTGTAATAACTCTGAGGCAAATCCTGAACTTTCTACTCCAGGCGGAGTGGCAGAGTCTATTAATGAATCAATAGCACAGTCTTTGTGAGGAGAATCTGGTCCCCTCTAAGTGAATTCTCTTCAGACCCCAGCTAGGAAATGCCCATCCACCTGGCTGTCTTTGGAAGAATATCCTGGAGCAAGAGATTCCATGACAGGCATGCAGGACTGTCTCCAGAACGGGTTACGTATTCCACCTAACAGCCCTCTCTCCTGTAGGCCCCAAGGGTGTAGAAGGGATGCCATTATTATTACTATTATAATACAGGATTTATATTGTGCCAACGGTTTGCTCAGCGCTTTACATTGTAGTGGGAGACAATACAGTTCAATACAAGAGGGATTTGAGGGCCCTGATCCTTGGAGCTTACAATCTAGGTTAAAGTCCGCGTCGGTGTAAAGGCAGGCGGCCCAATACTTTTGGCAATATAGTGTATATATATATATATATTTGTTCTATTTAATCTATTAAAAGGGAACAAATAAGAGAAGGTTATTTTTCGGGTTTCCTTACAAGTTAAGGTCAGCCTATAATGAGAGAACTATGGGGCTGTCATAGCTGACATGCTGCTGCAAATGCTGGTTGCCTGGCTGCTATATTGATCAGGGACGTAACTATGAGTCAAGGGGCCCCATATTAAACTTCTGATGTCAGCTGACAGTACATGCTTCTCGATGACGTCAGGCATAGAGGGGTAATGTCTGTCTGTTGCAGATGCTCAGAGGGCAGTAAATGGACCACTAAGGCGGCTCAACAAATGCTTCTTCCTGCACAGAGGGGGATCTGTGACTGCTGACAATCCCTGAGCTCTTCTATACTAGAAACTTCGCTGTTTAGGTTTTTTTTTTCTTTTATGAACAGCCTCCCTAATGGGGCCCCTTTTCCCACCCCAGGCCCCAAACTGCCAGCTGAGCACAGGCTGCTACGGCTTTTGTTCCTCCGCTCATGGTGACCTTCCCTTCACCCTGTGTTTTTTGTGACCACTTTAAAATTTTGGATTTCCATCACCTTCTGTCCCTTTGGTCACACACAACAACAAAAACCATGCTATCAGAAAAAAAAAAAAAAGCATTTAAACTTTTTCATTTACTTTTTTGCAGGGGAAAGCTATTAGCATCTGGGAATCAAAGAACTTCTTCTTAGAACTGGATCCTATAGATGGCGCCGTGGAGGCAGTAAAAGAAATGGCCAGCTTACCCAAGTAAGTTTACTTTCGATATAAAAGAGAACTCTGCTCAGATCTGCAGTTCCAGATTTAGGTGGGCACTGGCGGCTTCCTTTTGTCACTTGGAGGCTCCGTTGTTGAGCTCTTCCTGCAATCTTTTTCTCACCATGCTTCCACTGACCACCAATGAATGGAGGGGAGGTAATTGTTTACTGCCACTGACCACCAATGAATGGATGGGGAGATAATTGTTTACAGCCACTGACCACCAATGAATGGAGGGGAGGCAACTGTATTCATCCACTGACCAACAATGAATGGAGGGGAGGTATTTGTTTACAGCCACTGGCCACCAATGAATTGAGGGGAGGTCATTTTTTACAGCCACTGACCACCAATGAATGGAGGGGAGGTATTTCTTTACAGCCACTGACCACCAATGAATGGGTGGGGAGGTAATTGTTTACAGCCACTGATCACCAATGAATGGAGGGGAGGTAATTTTTACCAGCCACTGACACCAATGAATAGGGTGGGGGAAGAAACTGTTTACTGCCACTGACCACTAATGAATACAGGGGAGGTATTTGTTTACAGCCACTGACCACCAATGAATGGAGGGGAGGTATTTGTTTACAGCCACCGATCACCAATGAATGGAGGGGAGTTAATTGTTTACAGCCACTGACACCAATGAATGGAGGGGAGGTGACTGTTTACAGCCACTGACCACCAATGAATGGATGGGGAGGTAATTGTTTACAGCCACTGACCACCAAAAAATAGGGTGGAGGAGGAAACTGTTCACTGCCACTGGCCACCAATAAATGAAGAGGAGGTAATTGTTTACAGCCACTGACCACAAAGGAATGGAAGAGAGGTAATTGTTTACAGCCATTGACCACCAATGACTGGAGAGGAGGTAATTGGTTACAGCCACTGACCACAAAGGAATGGAAGAGAGGTAATTGTTTACAGCCATTGACCACCAATGACTGGAGAGGAAGTAATTGTTTACAGCCACTGAGCACAAAGGAATGGAGGGGAGGCAATTGTTTACAGCCACTGACCACCAATGAATGGATGGGTTGGTAATTGTTTACATCCACTGACTACCAATGTATAGAGTGTGGGGGAGGAAACTGTTTACTGCCATTGACCATTGAATGTAGGGGGGGTAATTGTTTACAGCCATTGACTATCAATGATTGGGAGCAGGTAAATATTTTACTGCCACTGACCACCAACGAATGAGGGGGGGGGGGGGGAAGACTGTATACTGCCACTGATCACCAATGAATAGGGTGGGGAAGGAAATTGTTTATTGTCACTGACCACCAATGAATTGGGTAGGGAAGCATTTTTTTCCTCCCATTGACCACTAAAAATTAGGGTGGGGAGGTAATTGTATACTGCCACTGACCACCAATGATTGAGAGGGAAGGACAGTATACTGCCACTGACCACTAATGATTGAGAGGGAAGGACTGTATACTGCTACTGACCACTAATGATTGAGAGGAAAGGACTGTATACTGCCACTGACCACCAATGATTGAGAGGGAAGGACTGTATACTGCAACTGACCACCAATGATTGCGAGGGAAGGATTGTATACCACCACTGACCACCAATGATTGAGGGGGAAAGGGAAGGACTATATACTGCCAGTGACCACCAATGATTGAGGGGGATGGACTGTATACTTCCACTGACCACCAATGATTGAGGGGGATGGACTGTATACTTCCACTGACCACCAATGATTGAGGAGGAGGGGGAAGGACTGTATGCTGCCACTGACCACCAATGATTGAGGAGGATGGGGAAGGACTGTATGCTGCCACTGACCACCAATGATTGAGGAGGAGGGGGAAGGACTGAATACCGCCACTGACCACCAATGATTGAAGGAGATGAAGAAGGACTTATACTGCCACTGACCACCAATGATTGAGGGCGAAGGACTGTATACTGCTACTGACCACCAATGATTGAGGGCAAAGGATTGTACACTGCCACTGACCACCAATGATTGAAGGGAAAGAAGGAGGACTTATATTGCCACTGACCACCAATGATTGAGGGCGAAGGACTGTATACTGCCACTGACCACCAATGATTGAGCGCAAAGGATTGTACACTGCCACTGATTACCAATGATTGAGGAGGAGGGGAAGGACTATATACTGCCACTGAACACCATTGCATAGGGTGGGGGAGGCAAATGTTTACTGCCACTGACCACCAATGAATGGGTAAGGGGTGGCAGTTTGTTTATTGCTACTGACCACCAATGACTCTCATTGACCATCACCTATTGATGGGGAGGGAGGGTGTCCGCTGCCACTAACCATTAATGAAGCATGCAGTGCACCGTACATCTTCTACACTTTTTCAGGATCTTAGGTTGGGTTGTTTGTTCCTGTGACAATGCTGGAATCACAAAATGGCGTTCAGTGTTGTCACAGGCAGCGCTCTTGAATTCTGGCTCTAAGCGCATGCGACATCTCTGTCTCCACCCTGGCTTCTCATGGCTACAGGGTCTATGGCCATCTTGACTGGCCAGCACGGGAGGATGCAACTCTCACCGCATACACCCGGGAATTAAAGCTGGGCTCTGGGCATAAAAACTCTAAGCGTATTACTTAATAGCCACAAAGATTATAAATCCATTGTGAGTGCACCACATGCCTTTTCAAAGCCAGATATTACCTAGTAAAAGTAGCAGTGACATCATCACTGTACTGTACATAGCCTGTGCAGAGAGCACAGCAATGGGAGGGGTCCAGTAGACCCCACCCATTAGAGGCTGCCTGCAGAAAATTACAGGAGGGACCAGACCAGTCACCCTGCGCAAGGAGAGAGAGCAGCAGTGAGCGGTCTTTGTTACAGGAAGGGAAAGTCTTATACTGGATTCCTGCACAGATCTGGAGGAAATACACAAAGCACACCGAGATTCAAGGAGGAATACACATGAATGGATATAGATAATATTTGCTGATCCTGGAGCTCAGCTGTGATTAGTTCCGGCCAGAACTGAACACTGAACCGTGCCTGTGCAGCTCAGTGTGCAGTGTGAGGAAAGCTGCCTGGAGGACGTAAGATGCCTGTATTGCAGGACAGATATAGCACCGTATTTTTCGCTCCATAAGACGCACTTTTTTTCCCCCCAAAAAAGGGGGGAAATATCAGTGCGTCTTATGGAGCGAATATAAAGCGGCCGGTCCGGTATTTTTGCCGCCATCATGTCAGAATACCGGGCCGGCCGCTCAGCTGTTCTCTCCTGCAGGGCCTTACCTGTTCCTCGCTCCAGCGCTGCACAGTCTTCCCGCGCTGGCTTCTGTGACAGCCGGGTGCCCACTGCGCATGTGCTGCACTTTGTGAATGATCCGGTGTCTTCTGGGACACATGACAGGTCCCAGAAGGCGCCGGGCCATTCACAAAGCGCAGCGCTTCTCGCACATGCGCAGTGGGCACCCGCCTGTCACAGAAGCCGGCCCGGGAAGAAGAGGGAAGGACAACTCCGCAAAAGTGGGAGCGGGTATCTGTCAAATTCAGGTACCCGCTCCCCCTCCCTCCCCAAAGGTCAGCAGTCTCTGGTCATTCTCTTCACTGTCTGCAGTCTCTGGTCATTCCCTGCACTGTCTGCAGTCTCTGGTCATTCCCTGCACTGTCTGCAGTCTCTGGTCATTCCCTGCACTGTCTGCAGTCTCTGGTCATTCCCTGCACTGTCCGCAGTCTCTGGTCATTCCCTGCACTGTCCGCAGTCTCTGGTCATCCCCTGCACTGTGTCCGCAGTCTCTGGTCATCTCCTGCACTGTGTCCGCAGTCTCTGGTAATCTCCTGCACTGTGTCCGCAGTCTCTGGTCATCTCCTGTACTATGTCTGCAGTCTCTGGTCATTCCCTGCACTGTCTGCAGTCTCTGGTCATTCCCTGCACTGTCTGCAGTCTCTGGTCATCCCCTGCACTGTGTCCGCAGTCTCTGGTCATCCCCTGCACTGTGTCCGCAGTCTCTGGTCATCCCCTGCACTGTGTCCGCAGTCTCTGGTCATCCCCTGCACTGTGTCCGCAGTCTCTGGTCATCCCCTGCACTGTGTCCGCAGTCTCTGGTCATCCCCTGCACTGTGTCCGCAGTCTCTGGTCATCCCCTGCACTGTGTCCGCAGTCTCTGGTCATCCCCTGTACTATGTCCGCAGTCTCTGGTCATCTCCTGTACTATGTCCGCACTCTCCGGTCATCTCCTGCACTGTGTCCGCAGTCTCTGGTCATCTCCTGTACTATGTCCGCAGTCTCTGGTCATCTCCTGTACTGTGTCCGCAGTCTCTGGTCATCTCCTGTACTGTGTCCGCAGTCTCTGGTCATCTCCTGTACTATGTCCGCAGTCTCTGGTCATCTCCTGTACTGTGTCCGCAGTCTCTGGTCATCTCCTGTACTGTGTCCGCAGTCTCTGGTCATCCCCTGTACTGTGTCTGCAGTCCATTGGTTCAGAATATTTTTTTTTTCTTGTTTTTCACCTCTAAAACCTAGGTGCGTCTTATGGAGCGAAAAATACGGTATATCTCCTCTATAAGAAAACAAATCTTTTCTGCTTGGAATTCTTTGTCTCCAGGCCACAGTTCTGCTTTAAGTGATTTCCACTCAGCCAAGAACAGCAGTCTCTCCATGGTAAATTACAAAGGTGTGGGCCCCTGGGGGTGGCCCCTGGGGTTTGCTGTGCCACAGTGCTGATTTGTTTACCTCCACCCTGGAAACCTTCTTCATTATCTCACGGCTGATTACATTTCACAGGAACAGCCACTTCCGCACTTTTACCTAAACGTAGCAAAGTAATGCACTATGCTGGAAGTTGAATACTTTGAACTTCGTTTCATAAAAAATGCATCAGACAGCACAAAGTTCCTGCATGTGAGAGCAGGGCCGGATCTAGCCTGTCTGATCTGGGGGTGCGGTACAAAACGTCAGGGGGCAGAATGTCAGTAGTGTGACAGGGATGCATGGAACCGGTATTCCCTGTTCACTCGGCAAACTTCTGTACCACGGGTCCTAACCTGGAAGTAACATCTTACAGGTACTGCAGAGGTGGTGCAGGAGTGAACTGGGAATGCTGTCCCCAACAGAGACCCTCCTTATATCAGGAGTTCTTCTAAGAGTTCCTCCTTACATCAACTCTCCCCATCAGAGTCACCCTTACATCAACTCTCCCCATCAGAGTCACCCTTACATCAACTCTCCCCATCAGAGTGCCCCCATACATCAAATGTCCCCAGCAGAGTGCTCCCATACATGAAATGTCCCCATCAGAGTGCCCCCATACATCAAGTGTCCCCATCAGAGTCACCCTTACATCAACTGTCCCCCTCAGAGTGTCCTCTTACATCAATTGTCCCCATCAGAGTGCCCCCTTACATCAATTGTCCCCATCAGAGTGTACCTTACATCAGTGGTCCCCATCAGTATCCCCTTACATCAAATGTCCCCATCAGAGTCACCCTTATATCAACTGTCCCCATCAGAGTGCCCCCATACATCAAATGTCCCCATCAGAGTCACCCTTACATCAACTGTTCTCATCAGAGTGCCCCCTTACATCAACTGTCCTCATCAGAGTGCCCCCTGACATCAATTGTCCCCATCAGAGTGCCCCCTTTTACATCAATTGTCCCCATCAGAGTGTCCTCTTACATCAATTGTCCTCATCAGAGTGTCCTCTTACATCAATTGTCCCCATCAGAGTGCCCCTTACATCAATGGTCCCCATCAGTGTCCCCTTACATCAATTGTCCCCATCAGAGTGTCCTCTTACATCAATTGTCCCCATCAGAGTGTCCTCTTACATCAATTGTCCCCATCAGTGTCCCCTTACATCAATGGTCCCCATCAGTGTCCCCTTACATCAATTGTCCCCATCAGAGTGTCCTCTTAAATCAATTGTCCCCATCAGAGTGCCCCTTACATCAATGGTCCCCATCAGTGTCCCCTTACATCAATTGTCCCCATCAGAGTGTCCTCTTACATCAATTGTCCCCATCAGAGTGTCCTCTTACATCAATTGTCCCCATCAGAGTGTCCCCTTACATCAACTGTCCCCATCTGTGTCCCCTTACATCAATTGTCCTCATCAGAGTGCCCCCTTACATCAACTGTCCCCATCTGTGTCCCCTTACATCAACTGTCCTCATCAGAGTGTCCCCTTACATCAATTGTCCCCATCTGTGTCCCCTTACATCAACTGTCCCCATCAGAGTGCCCCCATACATCAAATGTCCCCATCAGAGTCACCCTTATATCAACTGTCCCCATCAGAGAGCCCCCTTACATCAACTGTCCTCATCAGAGTGCCCCCTGACATCAACTGTCCCCCTGAGAGTGTCCTCTTACATCAATTGTCCCCATCAGAGTGCCCCCTTACATCAATTGTCCCCATCAGAGTGTCCTCTTACATCAACGGTCCCCATCAGAGTGTCCTCTTACATCAATTGTCCCCATCAGTGTCCCCTTACATCAATTGTCCCCATCAGAGTGCCCCCTTACATCAATTGTCCTCATCAGAGTGCCCCCTGACATCAACTGTCCCCCTCAGAGTGTCCTCTTACATCAATTGTCCCCATCAGAGTGTCCTCTTACATCAATGGTCCCCATCAGTGTCCTCTTACATCAATTGTCCCCATCAGAGTGCCCCTTACATCAACTGTCCGCATCAGTGTCCCCTTACATCAATTGTGCCCATCAGAGTGTCCTCTTACATCAATTGTCCCCATCAGAGTGTCCTCTTACATCAACGGTCCCCATCAGAGTGCCCCTTGCATCAATTGTCCCCATCAGAGTGCCCCCTTACATCAACTGTCCCCATCAGAGTCACCCTTGCATCAACTGTCCCCATCAGAGTGCCCCTTACATCAATTGTCCCCATCAGTGTCCCCTTACATCAATTGTCCCCATCAGAGTGTCCTCTTACATCAATTGTCCCCATCAGAGTGTCCTCTTACATCAATTGTCCCCATCAGAGTGCCCCTTACATCAACTGTCCGCATCAGTGTCCCCTTACATCAATTGTGCCCATCAGAGTGTCCTCTTACATCAATTGTCCCCATCAGTGTCCCCTTACATCAATTGTCCCCATCAGTGTCCCCTTACATCAATTGTGCCCATCAGAGTGTCCTCTTACATCAATTGTCCCCATCAGTGTCCTCTTACATCAATTGTCCCCATCAGTGTCCTCTTACATCAATTGTCCCCATCAGTGTCCCCTTACATCAATTGTCCCCATCAGTGTCCCCTTACATCAATTGTCCCCATCAGTGTCCCCTTACATCAATTGTCCCCATCAGAGTCCTCTTACATCAATTGTCCCCATCAGTGGCCTCTTACATCAATTGTCCCCATCAGTGTCCCCTTACATCAATTGTCCCCATCAGAGTGTCCCCTTACATCAATTGCCCCCATCAGAGTGCCCCTTACATCAATTGTCCCCATCAGTGTCCCCTTACATCAATTGTCCCCATCAGTGTCCCCTTACATCAATTGTGCCCATCAGAGTGCCCCTTACATCAATGGTCCCCATCAGTGTCCCCTTACATCAATTGTCCCCATCAGTGTCCCCTTACATCAATTGTCCCCATCAGTGTCCTCTTACATCAATTGTCCCCATCAGTGTCCCCTTACATCAATTGTCCCCATCAGTGTCCCCTTACATCAATTGTCCCCATCAGAGTCCACTTACATCAATTGTCCCCATCAGTGTCCCCTTACATCAATTGTCCCCATCAGTGTCCCCTTACATCAATTGTCCCCATCAGTGTCCCCTTACATCAATTGTCCCCATCAGAGTGCCCCTTACATCAATTGTCCCCATCAGTGTCCCCTTACATCAATTGTCCCCATCAGTGTCCCCTTACATCAATTGTGCCCATCAGAGTGCCCCTTACATCAATGGTCCCCATCAGTGTCCCCTTACATCAATTGTCCCCATCAGTGTCCCCTTACATCAATTGTCCCCATCAGAGTCCTCTTACATCAATTGTCCCCATCAGTGTCCCCTTACATCAATTGTCCCCATCAGTGTCCCCTTACATCAATTGTCCCCATCAGAGTCCACTTACATCAATTGTCCCCATCAGTGTCCCCTTACATCAATTGTCCCCATCAGTGTCCCCTTACATCAATTGTCCCCATCAGTGTCCCCTTACATCAATTGTCCCCATCAGAGTGTCCTCTTACATCAACTGTCCCCATCAGAGTGTCCTCTTACATCAATTGTCCCCATCAGAGTCCACTTACATCAATTGTCCCCATCAGAGTGTCCTCTTACATCAATTGTCCCCATCAGTGTCCCCTTACATCAACTGTCCCCATCAGAGTGCCCCTTACATCAACTGTCCCCATCAGAGTGTCCTCTTACATCAATTGTCCCCATCAGAGTGTCCTCTTACATCAATTGTCCCCATCAGAGTGTCCTCTTACATCAATTGTCCCCATCAGAGTCCTCTTACATCAATTGTCCCCATCTGGTCTCTTGGATTTGTGAATTCACACCACTAAAATTTGGAGGGGCATAGCCAACTCCAGCACACCTCTAGATCTGAGCCTGCGTGTGAGATCCAAATCTCCTATCACTACCCTTGTTCTGGTTCAAATGCTGGTTTATCCATTGACACACCTCCTTTGACCAGTCTGTCTGGATAGTATGGTCACCTGCTTACTCGGCACCATCCACAGGCAGCTTAACTCAACACAGTTGAATACAACACAATTTTACATCAGCTAATTGCAGAACAGAGGATGTTTTTCTAGTCTTTTGAAGTGTAAGAAGACATAGGGGGGACCAACTAAAAAAGGTGCACTCAGAATTTGGCGCTGCTGTGCATGGTAGCCTCAGCTTGTTCAATTAAAGCGGTTGCAAAGGCTGAAGGTTGTTTACATGCATTATGTGCATGAAGGTAAAAACCTTCTGTGTGCAGCAGTGCCCCCAGCCCCCTAAATACTTACCTGAGCCTCATCGCGATCCAGCGATGTGAGTGACAGCCTCAACTGTCCCGGGTCTCTGCCTCCTCATTGGCTGAGACAGCCAATGGCTCCCGTTGCTGTTAATCACAGCTAGTCAGCCAATGAGGAGAGAGAGGGGGCGATGCTAAGCCGCTGCTCTGTGTGTGAATGGAGATATGGAGCAGTGGGTGCCCCCACAGCAAGCTGCTTGCTGTGTGGGCATCCGACAGGAGGGAGGGGTCAGAAGAGCCTGCGGGGGACCCGACAAGAGGAGGATCCAGGCTGCTCTGTGCAAAACCACCACACAGAGCAGGTACATATAGACATGTTTGCTATTAAAAAAAAAGAACCTTTAGGCTAGGTTCACATTTGTGCGCGAGGTGCCGCTGCGGATCTGCAAACAAATCCGTGCACCACCCAAACAGAGAAATGCGGACCTGCAGGCGGGTGCCATTAGTGCTAATGTCATGCACTGGAAATCGCAACTGTACTGGGAACTGAGGTTCCCGTGCGGGCTGCGTTTTCAGAAGAAGTGCAGGGACTTCTATATACCCTATGGATATATGTCTTGCAGTAAGTGTTGGTTTATATTGTTTGTTTATGTGGTAAACACAATCGTGCCTTAGGCAAAGAAAGCGACTGCCGCTTATCTCTCTGAATAATCGGTCAGCTTCTAGTGTTGACATGTACTGTATGTACTGTACTCCATCCACACTGCAAGATGTGGCAATCTGAAATGCGGAACGCAGTCCATCATGTTATCGCTGCCAATATTCTATAATAGCGATTAATGCTGCAGCTGGGTAGAGACGTGGCACGCTGCAGCCTGGTCCTGACTGTTCATGCTCAGATTATTTCTAGTTCAGATTGTGGTGTTTAGTGTGACCAGCGGTGCACTAGCCAGTAAAACTCTTCATTACTGGGCCGTTTTCCAGTTTTCAGTGCTGTGATAGTTTGACAATTACTTATTTATTCAACATTTTACCCGAAAACATTTTACATCATATTTTTTAGATGTATAGAGTTTTTTTGTTGGTTTATTAACCACATGGATTTTTTTTTTCTATGTAATTAAAAAAAGGGCAAAAATTAGAAAAAAAATGTGATGATCTGGCTGCCTGTCGCTTTTCTTCAGGCCTGAAAATGCCAGTAGAGTATAGACACCCCCAAAATTGTTTAGTTTAGGACAGAGGGTATATAGTCCAGCAGTCACAGTGCAGGGTCAGAACTGTGTAATGCACAGAACAGGTTGAAGATTTCAGTTTTCAGCTGGTAAGTGTACCCCCTGGCAGGACAATGAATTCCCTGGATGGTTGGTATACCCCCTGGCTGGTCAGTGTACCCCCTGACTGGACAATGAGTTCCCTGGCTGGTCAGTTTACCCCCAGGCTGGTCATTCTTAGCCCTTGGCATGTCAGTGTACCCCCCTGGCTGGTTGGTGTACCCCCTAGCTGGACAGTAAATTCCCTGGATGGTTGGTATACCCCCTATATGGTCAGTTTACCCCCTGGCTAGCCAGTCTTAGCCCCTGGCTTCTCAGTGTACCCCTGGCTGGTCAATGTGCCCCCTAGATGGTCAATGTATACCCTGGCAGGTCAGCTAACCCCCTAGCTGGACAATGCGTTCCCTGGCTGGTCAGTTTACCCCCAGGCTGGTCATTCTTAGCCCTTGGCATGTCAGTGTACCCCTGGCTGGTCGGTTTACCCCCTGGCAGGTCAGTGTACCCCCTGACTAGCTGGTGTATCCTCTGACTGGTCGGTATATCCTCTGGCAGAAAAGTGTACCCCCTGGCTGGTCAGTGTACCCCCTGGCTAGCTGGTGTATCCTCTGACTGGTCGGTGTATCCCCTGGCTGGTTAGTGTACCCCCTGGCTGGTTGGTGCACCCCCTGGCTGGTGAATGTATCCCTGGATGGTCACTGTACCCCTGGCTGGTCAGTGTACCCCCTGGCTGGTCGGTGTACCCCCTGGCTGGTTGTTGTGTCCCTGGCTGGTCGGTGTACCCCCTGGCTGGTCATTCTATCCTTGGTTGGTCATTGTATCCCTGGCTGTTCAGTGTACCCCGTGGCTGATCGGTGTACCCCCTAGCTGGTCATTGTATCCCTGCCTGATCGGTGTACCCCCTAGCTGGTCATTGTATCCCTGGCTGGTTGGTGTACCCCCTGGCTGGTCAGTGTACCCCTGGCTGGTTGGTGTACCCCCTAGCTGGTCATTGTATCCCTGCCTGATCGGTGTACCCCCTAGCTGGTCATTGTATCCCTGGCTGGTTGGTGTACCCCCTGGCTGGTCAATGTATCCCTGGCTGATCGGTGTACCCCCTGGCTGGTCAATGTATCCCTGGCTGATCGGTGTACCCCCTAGCTGGTCAATGTATCCCTGGCTGATCAGTGTACCCCCTAGCTGGTCAATGTATCCCTGGCTGGTCGGTGTACCCCCTAGCTGGTCATTGTATCCCTGGCTGGTCGGTGTACCCCCTAGCTGGTCATTGTATCCCTGGCTGGTCGGTGTACCCCCTGGCTGGTCATTGTATCCCTGGCTGGTTGGTGTACCCCCTGGCTGGTCAATGTATCCCTGGCTGGTTGGTGTACCCCCTGGCTGGTCAATGTATCCCTGGCTGGTTGGTGTACCCCCTGGCTGGTCAATGTATCCCTGGCTGGTTGGTGTACCCCCTAGCTGGTCAATGTATCCCTGGCTGGTTGGTGTACCCCCTAGCTGGTCATTGTATCCCTAGCTGGTTGGTGTAGCCCCTAGCTGGTCATTGTATCCCTGGCTGGTTGGTGTACCCCTGGCTGGTTGGTGTACCCCCTAGCTGGTCATTGTATCCCTGGCTGATCGGTGTACCCCCTAGCTGGTCATTGTATCCCTGGCTGGTTGGTGTACCCCCTGGCTGGTCAGTGTACCCCTGGCTGGTTGGTGTACCCCCTAGCTGGTCATTGTATCCCTGGCTGGTTGGTGTACCCCCTAGCTGGTCATTGTATCCCTGGCTGGTTGGTGTACCCCCTGGCTGGTCATTGTATCCCTGACTGGTTGGTGTACCCCCTGGCTGGTCAGTGTACCCGTGGATGTACCTGTGCCTGCATTGCACAGAGAAGGACAGAGACCCAATGATGACACCACTGGGTCTAAAATAATGTATTTGCAAATGGAAAGGTTTTATTTAAAATGTTTATTAGCATGTCGATAAGAGGAGGGAGGAATCAGGGAAGACACAATATAAGCACATGAAACTTCAGCTCTAAGTGTAAATGGTATACTAACTGTGTTGTTGTTCTGTCCTATAGCACGGATGTCTTCATTTGCACCAGTCCAATCAAACGATATCAGTACTGTCCATATGAAAAGGTAAGAAAACATTTCCAAGGACAATTTTCTGCCACTAGTAAGACATTGACAGAGGTGGGATGGCTAAGAGCTGCTGTCTGTCCCTATGGAACTGCTCCCTCACTGGCTGATACAGCCATCCGTCTCTCCTATCGTTAGAGAACAATATTCAGTGGTCTCAAAGCAAAGGGTGTGGGGTCCTCCCTAAATTCCTACCAGACCCTTGATTCAAGCACAGGCCTGGCAGGGCAGGAAAGGGGGGGGGGGGGGGCGATTGAGATGTATGGACATTTCTACATGTGTAGATGCAAATATTCCCCAGGCTTTTTGCCAGCAACATCTGTTTGAAGTATCTGCAGTCTTTACTTCTCTACAGCCATTCGAAGTGCACAATTTATAAAGCTTGTCTGAGCTTTCAGAAAGTGGAGGAGAGGAGCTGAAGTTACACTCTGCAGAGCTCCATGAGGAGAGCTGAAAACTGATTGGAGGGAAGGGACACATTGCCCTTCACACAGCACACAGGAACAGAGCTGAGTCAGTCACAGGTTATGTGCTGGAGATCCCTCCCCTGTCACCTTTTTTTCTCTTGGTGTCAGGAAAACTTTTCAGAAGTGACTCATGCTGATAGCAGAGGAACAAGGCAGCAGACAGAATTGACACTTAGTGCTCTGGACTGAGACAAGTACACACTATAGAGGGATATGCTTTGTTCATGTTTCATGTCTGCTCTGGACTGAGACAGGTACACAGTATAGAGGGATATGCTTTGTTCACGTTTCATGTCTGCTCTGGACTGAGACAGGTACACAGTATAGAGGGATATGCTTTGTTCACATTTCATGTCTGCTCTGGACTGAGACAGGTACACACTATAGAGGGATATGCTTTGTTCATATTTCATGTCTGCTCTGGACTGAGACAGGTACACACTATAGAGGGATATGCTTTGTTCATATTTCATGTCTGCTCTGGACTGAGACAGGTACACACTATAGAGGGATATGCTTTGTTCATATTTCATGTCTGCTCTGGACTGAGACAGGTACACACTATAGAGGGATATGCTTTGTTCATATTTCATGTCTGCTCTGGACTGAGACAGGTACACACTATAGAGGGATATGCTTTGTTCATATTTCATGTCTGCTCTGGACTGAGACAGGTACACACTATAGAGGGATATGCTTTGTTCATATTTAATGTCTGCTCTGGACTGAGACAGGTACACACTATAGAGGGATAGGCTTTGTTCATATTTAATGTCTGCTCTGGACTGAGACAGGTACACACTATAGAGCAGCGGTTCTCAACCTGGGGGTCGAACGACCATTTACCAGGGGTCGCCTAAGACCATCGGAAAACACATATTTCCGATGGTCTTAGGAACCGAGACACCGCTCCTCTGACTCAGTCGATGTGTGGGCGGGATGACACGCTGCCCTGTCACCTGGCCACACCTCAACAACTCCGCCTCCTCGCCGCTGATTGGCCACCGGAACTGTAGCTCAGGAGAGGCACACAGGCGGCCAATCACCGGCGAGGAGGTGGAGCTTGGAGAGGAGGAGCCGAGCAGCAGCGCGCGTAGATCTAAGAAGATCGAGGGAACTGCCGGAGTAAGTGAAGAGGAGAGCGGCCAGAGAAGGAAGACAGCTGACAGGTAAGTGAGAGAGCGAGCCCAGGCTGGAGCAGGGGTCAGCAAGGTAAGTATCATTGGTGTCAGTGGGAGGAATAGTGCCCCATCATTTGTGTGACTAATACCAACAATGGGGCACTATTTCTCCCACTGACACCAATGATGGGGCACTATTTCCTCCCCCCCCCCCGCACTGACACCAACGATGGGGCACTATTCCTCCCCCCCACTGACACCAAGAATGGGGCACTATTCCTCCCCCCACCGACACCAACGATGGGGCACTATTCCTCCCCCCACCGACACCAACGATGGGGCACTATTCCCCCCCCTGACCCCAAAGATGGGGCACTATTTCCCCCTCCACCACACTGACATCAATGATGGGGCACTATTCCTCCTCCCCACTGACACCAACGATGGGGCACTATTCCTCCCCCCCACAGACACCAACGATGGGGCACTATTCCTCCCCCCACCGACACCAAGAATGGGGCACTATTCCTCCCCCCACCGACACCAACGATGGGGCACTATTCCTCCCCCCACCGACACCAACGATGGGGCACTATTCCCCCCCCTGACCCCAAAGATGGGGCACTATTTCCCCCTCCACCACACTGACATCAATGATGGGGCACTATTCCTCCCACTGACACCAACGATGGGGCACTATTCCTCCCACTGACACCAACGATGGGGCACTATTCCCCCCACTGACACCAACGATGGGGCACTATTCCCCCCACTGACACCAACGATGGGGCACTATTCCCCCCACTGACACCAACGATGGGGCACTATTCCCCCCACTGACACCAACGATGGGGCACTATTCCCCCCACTGACACCAACGATGGGGCACTATTCCCCCCACTGACACCAACGATGGGGCACTATTCCCCCACTGACACCAACGATGCAACGATGGGGCACTATTCCCCCCACTGACACCAACGATGGGGCACTATTCCCCCCACTGACACCAACGATGGGGCACTATTCCCCCCACTGACACCAACGATGGGGCACTATTCCCCCCACTGACACCAACGATGGGGCACTATTCCCCCCACTGACACCAACGATGGGGCACTATTCATCCCACTGACACCAATGATGTGGCACTAGTCCTCCCACTGCAAAATTACAGTTATGAAGTAGCAACGAAAATAATTTTATGGTTGGGGGTCACCACAACATGAGGAACTGTATTAAGGGGTCGCGGCATTAGAAAGGTTGAGAACCACTGCTATAGAGGGATATGCTTTGTTCATATTTAATGTCTGCTCTGGACTGAGACAAGTACACACTATAGAGGGATAAGCTTTGTTCATATTTCATGTCTGCTCTGGACTGAGACAGGTACACACTATAGAGGGATATGCTTTGTTCCTATTTCATGTCTGCTCTGGGCTGAGACATGTACACACTATAGAGGGATATGCTTTGTTCATATTTCATGTCTGAGGTTTACAACCACTTTAACTATTTTTTAACAATTCATATGTAAACTGTTAAATTTTGTGTTTCATCATTTGTGTAGCACCCTTGTAGCAGAAAAATGGAGAGTAAAGAAAATAAGTACCAAGGAGTAAGTAGGTAAACTCTGATGCTAATGCTGTTGTCTTTCTCATTGGCAGTATGCCTGGGTGGAGAAGCACTTTGGACACGAGTTTTTGGAGCAGATTATTCTGACTAGAGATAAAACTGTGGTTTCTGCCGACCTTCTGATTGATGACCGGCCTGATATAACAGGTAATAGCGATGGCCATGAACAGCTAGTGCGCACCTTACACCACTTTAGCTGAGATACTGTACAATCAGCTGACTGTGGGTGGCGCTCTTCCCTTCCCTGTACCCAGGAGGGTGCTGTGTGTGTGTTAGTGAAATTACAAAGCTGTGAGATGCCCGTCTGCATTCATCTTCCATGTATACACAGCAAAGTGTCTGCTGGTTATTAGAAGTCCACATTGTTCTTTCATTGCATTTACGGCCCCATGTACACGGGACACTTCTGAACGATGGAAACTGACTGCTGGAAAATGTAGGTTAAAAAAACGTCTTTTTAGCCACGTTTGCATACCGCGTTTATGCGCGTTTGCGTTTAGAAGCGTTTTTTGAAGATAAGCACAGGAGAACCTCCCAAATGCCCAGAATGCACTGAAAAGTGGTAAATTATTAACTATTTCAGACTGTTTCAGAGAAATACAGGGAGTAGAAGCAGAGACAGCAGTATGTGTTGAGATTAACTTAGGTGTGAGTTGCTCATTAACATTTCTTTTGTTTCCAAGGGTGGGAAAGGTGTCTGGTGGAGGGAGTCATTAAGGCCACCTGGCGGGGGGTCTTCATGAGGAATTTGAGGTGTGAATGGTCATTAACATATCTTTTGTTTCCAAGGGTGGGAGAGGTCTGAGGTGTGAATTGGTCATTACAATGTGTGACAAACTTGGTGGGAACATCCTGTGTTCAGTGTTTTGTCCATCTGAGTACCTTGAAAACGCTTTGCATGCATTTTTAATTATGAAAAAAGGCTCTGGCCAGCATCGGGAACTGGAAGAGTTAAAAAAATATTTCAGTCGTGAATGCTTATAAACGCGATTTGCCGCGTTTACAAGGTTTTGCGTTTGAAACGCTGATAAAATCGACTGCATTAAAAAAACTACTGTAAACTAAAATGGCTGTAAACAACTGTAAAGGACGATGTGTACATGGACACATAGGAAAACATTAGAGGGAGTTCAGGGGCTGCTGAAAAAAACACTGAACAGCTCCTAAACGTGAGTTTATCAGCTGCAGTGTACATGAACCCTAAGACCAGTTCATGGCACAATGCGGTGCAGGAAACCTGCGTTCTGCAGCGAGTGTCAGTGTTAAGTCAATGACACCCTAAACGCAGTGCATTTGCATGTCCTGGATCACATGGTGCTGAAGTACCATGCAATCTGGTTGCTCTGCGTTTTTTAAAGCAGTGCATGCCTTACTTTTGCTGCATTATGGTGCAATTCAGCCTCTTCAAATTTAATGGTCTAAAATCGCACCGCATTGAATCACATGTGAATCACACCTGAACATGGAGCACCTGTATGTAAAAACAAACTGTGCCACTTTGACCAAAGTAATGACCTGAAGCCTGGCCAAAAAAAAAACCCCCAGAGATGACATCATCCCTTCCTGCCTTGTTTCTAGGATGTTGCTAAGACACTCCCAGCCAATTCAAACTTCCTTCCATGAGCTTTCTATACCCTGTCACAGTAACAGTTGGGAGTGTCTTAGCAACATCCTAGCAACAAGGCATGATTCCATCTCTGGGAGTTTTTTGGCCAGGCTTCAGTAGGTACTTAACTGGCCTCTACCTTCAGCAAGGGCATTATCTAACTTTAACCTCTTAACGACCTCCCGCCTACAATGTACTGTGGACAGGTGGACGCTGTAGGCAAAGCAACGTACTCATTTGTCGCCGCCTACTTCCGGGTATCAGGCATGCGCACATGTCCCCCCTCGCCCGCACCCACTGCCAGCAAGTTCCGGCCAACGATTCACGTCCGGGAAATGTTGATAGGCTGTGTACAATCACAGCCCAGAGCTCTGTGTTGGTAAACAACACAGAGCTGTGTACAGAGGGAGCGATCTGTCAGTTTCTCATCCCTGCAAACCAGGGATGAGAAACTGAGGGATCTAGTAGTAAAAGCAGCACACTGTACACAAATTACACATCGTTAGACACATGTTTAACTCTGATCGACCTAGAGGTTAACCCCTTCCTAGCCAGTGCCATTAATACAGTGACAGTGAAGAGCATTATCAGTGATCACTGTATTAATGGCACTGGTGATACCAGTTGCAGTTAGTCAGATCCCCCTCCTAGCGTGAGTGTCAGATTGCCCGCCGCAGTTATAAGTCGCTGATCACCGTCATGAGTAATATAAAAAAAATAAAATAAATACAAATTCTAGTCTTTATACCATAGTTTGTAGACGCTATAACTTTCACGCAAACCAATCAATATACACTTATTGGGATTTTTTTGTTACCAAAGACATGTAGCAGAATACATTTTGGCCTAAATTTATGAAGAAATTTGATTTTTTTAATTTTATTGGATGTTTTATTGCAGAAAGCAAAAAAAAAGTTTTTTGGGGTTTTTTTTACATTTTTGGTATTTTTTTTGTTTATATTGCAAAAATATAAAAAAAACCCAGTGGTGATAAAATACCACCAAAAGAAAGCTCTATTTGTGTGCAAAAAAAATATCAATTTCAAATGGGTACATCATCGCATGACCACACAATTACCAGTTAAAGTAGCGCAGTGAGAATTAGCAAAAAAGTTCCTGGTCATGAAGGGTGTAAAACTTTCCAGAACTCAAGTGGTTAAAGTGGATTTTGGGAGAAAAAGGATATAATTGAGTGTCACTTTAATGTAGCACCCTCCTAGTCAGCTAGGGGGAGCTAAAGTTTTAATTGTTAGTCAGGAGGGCTGAGTAGCAGCCTGGGTGTGATAGCTAGCAGTGGTCAAATTTGGTTCAGAGCTGAGAGGCTGTGTAGATCAGCTATCTGGGACTTCCCCCTGCACTAGAACTTTGGAGAAAGTTCTAGAAGCAGTGGGAGGAGGTGAGGAGTGGCTGGTCTGCACTCTCTTGGCCAACATCCAACAGGAGGATTGGCTTGGGGCCATGACAGCCCTTAAGAGTGAGCGAGCCTGCTCAGTAGCAGGAGAGTTTGGGTGGAAGATGGAGAAGTGAGGCTGGAGAGCAGGAGCCTGGGAGGGGGCCCAGATGAAGAGGGGCTCACCTACAGGCAGAGGATCTTGGAAGGAGGAAAGCTCAGGACTTCCCTGGCCCCCAGAGAGAGGACCACCTTTGCAGCAGGGAAGAAGCGGCCCAGCTAGATGGCTTGGTAGCAGCCATTGACCTACCAGGAGCCTGGGAGGGGGTCCAGATGGAGAGAGGCTCACCTACAGGTAGAGGATCTTGGAAGGAGGAAAGCTCGGGACTTCACTGGCCCCCAGAGAGAGGACCACCTTTGCAGCAGGGAAGTAGCGGCCCAGCTAGATGGCTTGGTAGCAGCCATTGACCCACCAGCAGCATGGGAGAAGGACTGCGTGAGTAGACCTGCACCTCCTGGGCCAGTAAGGGGAAAGAGCACACTAGTGGGAAACTGGATTAACAACTACCCAGGACTGTCCTACATTTACAGTGACAGGCACTGGATCCCCTGCCCAGGGATTCACCCAGAACAGCCAGATTAAGAGAATCTGGGGTCTGGGGTGGTACTACAGGAGATGCTGGCTAGCTCTCCAGAAGATAAATTTTGCTGTAAAGACTTGTATATAGTTCCAGAAAAGTTTGTCCTCAGTTACTATACCCTTTGGGCATCTCATACACCCTTTATCCCATCCAAGTTGAATTCCCCTTGAAAAAAAAAAAAATTCAAGGACTGGTTACTGTCACCTGGATGCAGGTCTATGTGAAAATGCGTGTTGACTGGCTGTGCAGGACCCAAAACTTCAGCGACTCCTAAGGGGGTAGTGCTACATTAACTATGTACAACATTGTGAGACTTTCATTCCTCAATCAGTCTCTTTCCTTCACAGGAGCAGAAGCCAACCCCAGCTGGGAACACATCCTCTTCACGGCCTGCCACAATCGCCATCTTCATACGACCTCACCCCTCAGGAGGCTCCAGTCGTGGCGGGATGAATGGAAGGGAATCCTAGAAAGTAAGCGTTCTCAGCTTTCCGAAGGATGCAGGGAAACCCGTCAAACAGAGCCGAGGGATTAATTAACCAATCAGAACAAAGCCATCTACAAATCTCTCCTCCCCTTTTGGATGTAATTGGATGAGTCTGGTTCTCTGAAGCTGTGGATGCCAATGGGGAAGACGGTCCAAACACATTTCCCGTAATGGGCCATTCCATTACATAAGACGGGGTGGGGGAGTGCCTGAATTACACTGTATTCGAATTTATACGCACAACCTCTTAGGCATTATTATTTTCTTATCCTGTTTTGTTTTTTTTTTTTTTTAGGGAATATTTAATTGTTTCCTCTCTAGTAATAGAACAGAAAGGTAAAGGTGGGATCATAAGCAGCACTCTACCATATCGAGAATCTTAACATATTCATTTATGTTTTTTACATTTTTTCTTGTTGATATTTTGAGTATATTTATTGAGTTTTACTCCATATATAGAATAGATAGATGTTTTTTAAAGATGCCTTGTAAAATGGATACCTATGAGTGTATCAAAGAGAGAACTAATATGAGGATATATATAGATATAGATATATATACAGTATATATATATATATATATATATATATATATATATATATATATATTTTTTTTTTTTTTTTTTTTGCTACAGCTGCTTTAATGCATTTGGTTTCTTTCCATAGGTTCACCCCATGGACTCTGAGTGCATGGGGGTGTTGGTGCCTTTTTCAGAGATAGTGGCTGAACTCCAGGCAAACAGCTAAATATACAAGTGAAATACATAAAGGAACTGTTTGTCAAAACATTTGTTTTCTGGCCATCCTGTCCTGAGAATTACACAGCTCTGTCGTACAGCACGGCCCTGTTTGGCAGGGGAGCAAGGCCGGGTTTTCTCCATTGCATTTCAGTTACACTTACAGGTCTAGTCCCTCCCCCAGCCTGTGACTGGACAGTGCAAAGAGATGCAGCAGACACGTGAGGTCACTTTTCTGTCTCCTCCTATTGGCATGCTCCTTGCACTGCAGTAAAACTGATTGACTCCTTGTGCTGCTTCTCCTTCCTGCCGTGTGAGCTCAGTTGTACAAGATGCTGATTTCACATTTAGATACGTACACTGCTTACAGCACATTCAGATGTGCTTTCATCCTTGAAGAGTGATCCACATTCGGATCATTCTTCAGAGAGCATATACCAATGTTATAATTTTTTATTTAATAAACTCATAAATTTGCGTTTTTTTTCTAAGCCGTGGTTTGGTTCCTTTTGGGACATCTTTTAGAGTGAGCTCTTTGCTTGCATTATTTATTTTGTTTTTTTTGGTTGGATATATTTCGGCCTCAAGAACAACACCCCTAATAATGGTGAGTGGGCAGTTAATGTTTCCTGTAGTGGTCCTGGCTGTTTTTAAGTTGTAAGGTTTCACCCCCGGTTCACACCTATGCGACCTATGCTCTGAAAAATGATCCGTGTTTAGATCACTTTTTATTGACAGGTGAGGAGGCGATATGAAGCCCCCGGTTGACACCTATGCGGCCACGCGGGCCCCGTTTTGCTCGGGAACGAGAGCCCATTCATTTGAATGGACTACCGTGCCTGTGACACTCAGGGAAAGAAGTCCCTGCACTACTTTGGAAAACGCAGCCCGCACGAGAACCTCGGTTCCCAGTACGGTTGCGTTTTCCATTGCGGGCGCGTGCCGATAGAACTAATGGCACCCACCCGCAGGTCCGCAATTCTCTGTGCGGGTGGTGCGGCTGCACGGATTTTCGTGCGGATCCGCAGCGGCACCACCCGCATAGATGTGAACCGGGGGTCAGAGAGCATTGGACAGGCAGCATCCCGCACTAGCGTGCTGCAATTGCTTGCGTTTTCGGGGCGCTTGCAACCCCAATGGGTTGTGCTCCGCAGATGCTATGCCTTCCATAAACAGCAGGGGGTATAATTCCTGCTATGGCCAAGAAGCAAAGCATCATAGCCACAGCATATGTACACCACCTGGCCGCTGACTTTTCAGCTAAGGAGGGTAGTGAATTGGAGCGGTAATAAGGCGGCTTAACTGTGGGGTTTTACCGGCTCTCAGCTAACAGTGTGAATGAGCCCAGAGATCTAGGCAAATCTTAAAAATGCAGTTGTGTATACCAGAAACATATCAGATTTTGTTTTAAAATACAGCTAGTGTTAGTGCCTCAGTCCGTCTTTATGTTAGCCTCCTCTGCAAAGCAGCGTGCTGCTGCAATAACTCCTTTCTGTGTTGCTGCACCTTCACTGCCCAAGTCACTGGAAAGGGGCAGGATGGTGACACCACTGTATTCCTTTATCTCTAAGGCTAGGTTCACATCTGTGCAGGTGGTGCCGCTGCGGATCTGCACAAAAATCCGTGCAGCCGCACCACCCAGACAGAAGAATGCGGACCCGCGGGCGGGTGCCATTAATTCTAATGGCACGCCGCCCGCACTGGGAAACGCAAACGTACTGGGAACTGAGGTTCCTGTGCGGGCTGTGTTTTCAGAAGAAGTGCAGGGATTTCTTCCCTGCGTGGCACGGGAGTCCTTCAAATGAATGGGCTCTCGTGCCTGGGCAAAACACGGCCCCCGCAGGAACGCGGATATGTGAACCAGGGGTTATAGAGAAGGTGGTGTCACCATGTTGGCTGTCCAGCCTGGTAGAGGTCCATACATTTCAAAAAGCATCAAAAGGATCTGTGGTTTGAGCACAGTCATCTTTTATTAGGTTGACACTTTTTAATGTGTTATTCAGGTGCTTTTTTTATGCGTTTTCTATGTGGTTTTCATATGTTTTTCATGCACTCCCATTGAAGTCTATGGGGCCAAAAATGCACAAAATGTTGCCCCAAAAGACTCACCTGCACCTCTGTCCAAGTCACATGGAACCACGGTGCATTGATGTGAAAAGGCCTGTAGACATAAATGGGATTTTTCTTGTGGTGCATTGATTCTTGAAGTGCAACAAATTGCCCAGGTGTGAACAGGGAACTAAACTTACCTTTACTTCAACAGTCCCAACCCTCGCTGGAGTTGTCATCTCCTCCTGTGTGCCAATCTTTGGCTATCTTCATTGGCTGGTGCGGGATGACGTCACTGCACAGGAGTCTGTCATCCTGGGACACAGTGATAGTGCCTGTCGTGTGGGCTGAACTGTGCATGCACAGCTCAGTTTGCATGCCAGAGAAGACAGCCAACAGGCAGGTAGGTGTATCTTATTGCAGGAGAGCCTGCCTGTTCGCAATTTGCGTTAACATCGAACTGCCACACATAGGCGTCCATGGGGAACGACTTTTCTGTGCTGAGAATGCGCTCACTGTACAGTAACTAAGCTGTCACAGGCAGCTACCGATGCATACTGTGATTGAGAGTTTCCGATCATGTGACTGCTGTGACAGCCAATTGCAGCGCTCAGAAATTTGGAAAACCTGTCTCTGCCTCCTGGCCTTTAGATCCTTTTACCCTAGGCTCACATCTGTGCGGGTGGTGCCACTGCAGATCCGCACGAAAATCCATGCAGCCGCACCACCCGCACAGAGAATTGTGGACCCGCGGGCGGTTGCAATTAGTTCTAATGGCATGCTGCCCGCACTGGGAAACGCAACCGTACTGGGAACCTCGGCTGCATTTTCCAAAGAAGTGCAGGGACTTCTTCTCTGCGTGTCACAGACACAGGAGTCCATTCAAATGAATGGGCTCTCATGCCCATGCAAAATGCGAGCCCGCATATATATGAACTGGGGGTCACGGGCACGGGAGTCCATTTAAATGAATGGGGTCTCGTGTTCGTGCAAAATGCAGCCCGCACAGCCACATAGATGTAAACTGGGGGTTAAAGACCGTTAGGGGAGGGGGGGGGGGGAGTGAAGGAATAAATAAGATAGCATGTTATAGTTTTTAATTACTACCAATACTTTTAAACTTTGATCTTGGTTTTGCCTTTTTTTTCCTTTGTTTTAGTTTATGGTGCTTTTTGCGAACAATAGATTTGCGTGGTGAACTTGTATTTTGGGTGTCTTCTGCACCTTGCACAGATCTGAGCCAGACTTTCCTTGGTGGGCAGTTTATGAATCCTTGGGGAACTGAAAGGTATCTGTTTATAAAGCATTCATCGGACGAATGTCACTCACGTTTGGGCACAAACGTTGGCCGTAATTTCTGCAATGGATTAATTCCTCTGATTATCAGCTCCATCTGGTGGCCAAAATGCAGCACTACTTTCTGAAATACCTTAATGAGAAACTATACTGCATTTTAGTCACTAGATGGAGCTAATGATCATTGGAATAAATCTATTTTACTTATTACAGGTACTCCTATAGTGCTGTCAATTTACACAGTGCTTTACGTGTGTGTGTACTATATATATATATATATATATATATATATATATATATATATATATATATATATATAGTACATTCACATCAGTCCCTAGCCCTCAAGGGGTGTACAATCTAAGGTCCCTAACTCACATTCATACATACACATATTAGGGCCAGTTTAGACAGGAGCCAATTAACCTACCAGCATGTCTTTGGAGCGTGGAAAGAAACTGGAGAAAACCCAGAAGCCACAGGGAGAACATGCAAACTCCAGGCAGGTGGTGCTGTGGTTGGGATATGAACAAACAACCCTAGTACTGCCAGGCATAAGTGCTAACCACTTAGCCACTGTGCTGCCCTATTAGTGAAATTACGGCCAAAATTTGTGCAGCGTACACAAATGCATGTGACATTCGTTCAACAATTTTTTTTTTCAGAGTCAGTGTATTTCTGACTAAACTTGTCCTACTTTTAGGAGTTATGTGATTATTTCTCCCATTTTTACTGCTTTTTTGTCATTGAGTTACTAGTTCAGCCTTAGCTTTAGCTTCTACCCTAGTTCCCATTCCTCAGGGTTTGTGTTCCTGTTTTTTGATCTAGGGGTGAATGAATCCTGTTATTTCCGACGGATAACTAACAGGCCTTTGCTACATTAGAGAATTCACGCGTTGCTTTGATTTTGCTGGTTCAAAAACAACAAAAAAAAGCCACTAAAGTTTTTGGTGCATTTGCGGCATTTCTGAATAAATCCACACCTATATTGAACAAATAGCCCTTTAAGGCTGGGTGAAGACCTGCCTCTAAAATGCCGCACCTCTGAAAAACAATCTGTGTTTAGATCACTTTTTATTGACAGGTGAGGAGGCGATATGAAGCCTCCCCACCGCCTGTTTTAACCTCATTATTGCTGAACAAATGTGCCTCAACCGCATGCAGGGCATTTATGGTGCTTCCCCATTCACTCAAATAGGTTGCACTTTTTGGACCGATCACTACGGGTTGGATGAATTTTGCTGTTAAGCACTGCAACCATTGCCATTGCAGCTTATGGGGGGGCGATAAAATGTGGCTCAACTGTGCTTTTTAACACCCCTCGTCCACATGTCTAAATGAGGCCTTACTGCTTCATGAAAAACTATAATTTGATTAGTGGCAGCACAGGTACCTATCTTCCGATTTTGGTGATACCAGAGTATTATAAATGGTCGTTGCTGAGTCTTGTCTATGGTCCAGACATGAAAGAAGGCCTCTGAATGCAAAACTGTCTGGGTTGCCCCTAGCAACCAGATTTTTCCTTCCATTTTAATTCTACACTGACGCCTCTCAGAGGAGAGTTAGTTGCTATAGGCAACACAAGTGGTTTTCTTTTAGATTTAAGGCCTGGTCCCACTCTGTCAGCCATTTATGACATGGGCAAAGGCAGCAGGGGGCCTCTAATGGTGGTAGAGTGCTGGTTAAGTCCTATAGTTCTTATATTAACATATGAGATATAGTTACTAACATTTTAAATTCATTTCTAGGGTCACTTTGCTGATCAACCAGTGAAAGATGACCAGTTGTATTTATACCATCTCTAGACTGGGTGTTCTCAACCCCATTTTGAGACCACGGTCCCGTAAATTCTTTCAAAACCTTCCATGCCCCAACGGTGGGCGGCAGAAGGCCACTCTGGGCAGTTATGGGAGGTTGTGGCTCTATGGGAGCTGGGAGGCACTGTGGAAGGTTAGGGGATCTGAAGCTAGTTAGAGTCCTGGGAAGAGGGAGGCCATGGCCTGGAAGCTGTCTATGGCCTGGTGGTTGAGGATTACTTGTCTGACCCCTTCATGCCGAGCATACTCAAATATATGGCCTCTTGGCGGCTGGGCCTTGACGCATATTTGTGTACCGTTTGTAAACAAACATGTGCTGAGAGCGCACAGGCCTGTGCGCTCCCAGCACGTTTCAGTGATCTCTTCTTGAGATCGGGACCTTTTCCGATCATGTGACCGCCATGACAGCTAGTCACAGCGGTCATGTGACCCTAAACTCCTCCCCGCCTCCCAGCGTCTGATACCTCTTAAAGGGCCGGGAGACGCGAAGGGGTTAAAGGATACATTTCCAAAGTGATAAACTGTTCCTGGAAATTAGGCCTTGTTTACACGTGGCGTACTAAGCCTACGCCCATGGAGGGCCATGTTTACCCACACAGGGATGTACTGGTGTTCTATACATTCCCATGCAGGCAGGCCCAGTCATGCCAGCCAGAACGTAGCGGCCAGTCTGACATCTGTGTGGGTGCGGGTGATGGTGCAGGCCCCTGAACGTGCATCTACTGCATCCCAATGTATGGGTCGGGATACATGGTACATCTGTACATCCCTGTGTGGGTAAACATGGCCGTCCACAAGTGTACGCTTTAGTATGACCCAAGTAAATGAAGCCTTAGAGTTCTATGTTTGGAGTTATAGAAAGATGCAAATTGCGTTGTAAGTTTTGAGGAAAAACTCAATATTTACCTCATGAAAAAGCAAAAAAACGATGTGCTGAACAAGCTGAGAGCTGGGCAGTTTGAGCAAATTTCTATTTTGCTAATTATTTACCTCAGAAAACGTAAAAAAAAAAAAAAAAGTGCCCACTGGTGAATCTGCATACGTCAGAAAATGACAGTCATCATGAAGAATCAAGCTTGCCGTGTTGTCAGCCATGCTGGTTTTATAAATGTCCCCTGCTATGTACATTTTGGCTTTTGCACCTCAGTCACTGTAAACCATCACTATACGGACACTGCCTATGTATACAGCCCGACAATGGGAGCCGGAATTCGGGCCTAGCGATGTGTCTGGAAGGAGGATTTTTCTTGTTGTCCATAGCAACCCTATTACCTCTTATATTCTTCCATTGTAGCATGAAGGGACCTCTCAGAGACAGTGATAAAGGGGGCCCCAACTAAGGGCCACAATTCTGAAAGGGCTAGAATTGTCTGAGACGTCTGATTGGTTGCTATGGGCACCACAGACTGAGGTAATTCTTCCCTCAGACGATTCCGGTGTGCAATGTGATGAAACTGTGATATGAGGTGAGGGATGGAGCGTCTCATTGTAAGGAATGCACGGGTAGCCATGAGAAGTGTGGAAATATATAATATTTAATAAAGATATCATATTTATCCCTCTGTGTGGTGGTGTCGTTATTTGGCGCTCATTACTAACGTCGAGTCGCGGGACTCATCTCAGCTTGTTTAGCAAAGTGCAATCACCCATAGCAACCTGACAGTAATGGCTTCTCACTGTGCCGACTGCAAAATAAAGGGAAATCTGGATAATCCAATCTGCACCTCAACCAACCAAGGCTGTCCAAAGTAATGGCAGGAATACACGGTAAGAAAATCGACCGATCGGTCATCTGACGACTGATCGGCGTACGTTCGTTGGTCGAAACCGTGGCCCACATTAACCAATGGAAAAAAAACATTCGTCGAGCAATACGTAGTGTTGATGTCTTCCATACAAGTGGAAGTGATGTAGTGTGCATGTGACCTTGTAGCCACGACCTTCCGCCCAGAACGAGCGCTCAACGCCCTGCCGCCCAGAACGAGTGATTGGACATAAATCCTTGGAATTAATTGGATTTATGAATCCTTGGACATAATTGGAATGAATTGGATTTATGGATCCTTGGACATAATTGGAATGAATTGGATGTATGGATCCTTGGACATAAACATCCGGGTCATCTTCTGTTTCCGCTCATGCATGATAGCGCTTGATAGATTTTTTTGGACGACCGTCATACCACCGCATAAAAAAAAAAATCAGTGGTATGCATGTGAAATGACATTTTTCACTGTTGTTCAACCGGATTTTTTCGTTCACAATATCGTTATCGGTTATAACATCCTGCTCATCAACGAAGAGAAAATCGGTCGGTCATTTGATCAACTAAATTTTTTGTATGATTTTCTTACCGTGTATTCTTGGCTTTAGAGACATGTGCCCATCCTCCGATGATACTGAACTGCGGCTCACCCTGCTATTCGGCTGCATACACGCCATCGGGAAGTATGACTCACGTGGGGGATTTCCAACCAATGCATGACAACGATCGACTTTGATGGCTGGAGGTGAATATTATCGACACCTATGGAGGCCAGAAGCAGCCTGATCATCACAAACAGAGCTCAGGTTAGAAGCATTGCTCCTGGGTGGCACGCTGTTAACCACCTCCCGCCCGCCATATAGTAATATGATGGACACAAGGCGGTTCTCTCATTCTGGGAGAACATCATATGACGTCCTCCCATTCTCACTGCGCATGCGCGGCTCAGGAAGCGCGCAGCGCGTCGATCGGCGGTGCGCTGTGTCCCTCGGACACAGCTGATTACCGATCACGGAAACAGCCGAAGATGTCGGCTCGGTCATGTGATCAGCTGTGTCCAATCACAGCTGATCACATGTAAACAGGGAAATGCCGGTTATCGGCATTTCTCTCCTCTTGAGCTGTCACGCTGACAGAGAAGAGGAGTGTCCATCAGTGCCTTGTATCAGTGCTCATCAGTGCCTTGTGCCAGTGCCCCATCAATGCCACATATCAGTGCCTACCAGTGCACATCAAATGCCACATATCAGTGCCCATCTGAGCAGCCTTTCAGTGTCACCCATCAGTACCACCTATCAATGCCAATCAGTGCTGCCAATCAGTGCCATCTATCAGTGCCAGTCAGTGCCGCCTATCAGTGCCGCCTATCAGTGCCAGTCAGTGCCGCCTATCAGTGCCAGTCAGTGCCGCCTATCAGTGCCAGTCAGTGCTGCCTATCAGTGCCAGTCAGTGCTGCCTATCAGTGCCAGTCAGTGCTGCCTATCAGTGCCAGTCAGTGCTGCCTATCAGTGCCAGTCAGTGCTGCCTATCAGTGCCAGTCAGTTCCGCCTATCAGTGCCAGTCAGTGCCACTCAACAGTGCCAGTCAGTGCCACTTAACAGTGCCAGTCAGTGATGCCTGTCAATGCCCATCAGTGCCACCTACCAGTGCCTCCTCATCAGTGCCCATCAGTGCCACCTATCAGTGCCCATCAGTGCAGTCTATCAGTGCCCATCAGTGCAGTCTATCAGTGCCCATCAGTGCAGCCTCATTAGCGCATATCAGTGAAGGAGAAAAGTCACTTATTTACAAAATTTTATAACAAAAACTAAGAAAAAACTTTTTTTTCAAAATTTTTTGTGGTTTTTGGTTTGTTTAAGAAAAAATAAAAATGATAAAAATGTATTATGGGTACAGTGTCGCAATTGTCATTCAAAGTGTGACAGCGCTGAAAGCTGGAAATTGGTCTGGGCAGGAAGGAGGTATAAGTGCCCTGTAGGCGAGGGGTTAAAGCTAGATTCAAACCAGAGCATGGTGTGGGAAACTCGCAATCGGCATTCAAAACGCACTGCGGGTGCAGCCTGCAGCGGGTGTCAATGTTAACCACTTCCCGCCTGGCCCATGTACATAAACGGCTGGACGAGAGCAGTGCTGAAGTGGGTGGCCGTTTATAAATGGTGCCCACATTCACTGCCTGTGCGCGCTCCCTGGGAGTGTACGGCACTGCAATTTGATCACTGTACGGGACCTCTATGTGAGGTCCCGATCATGTGATCACTGATTGGCCATTTAGAGATCACATGAATAGTATGTGGTGACACTGTACTGCTAGGTGACACCGTGGTGACACTGTACTGCTAGGGTGACGGTATGTTTAAAAAAAAAAAACATGAATAATATGAAAAAAATGACATAAAAATGTATAAAAATTATAATTTTTGGTTATAAACTAATCTAAGTTATTTTTTTTACTAAAAATATAACTGAATACATTATGGCCAAGATTTATGAAGAAAGATTATTTATTTGCTAAATTTTATAAGAAAAACACTTTTTTTCAAAATGTTTGGATTTTTTCATTTATATAGCAAAACAAAAAAAAAATCCCAGTGGTGAATAAATACCACCAAAATAAAGTTTTATCTGTCTCAAAAAAATGCTAACAAATTCATATGGGTACAGTATTGCATGACCGCGCAATTGTCATTCAAGGGTTGAAAACTGGCCTGGACAGGAAGGAGGTGAAAGTATCCGGACTTGAAGTGGTTAACAACACCCCAAAGGCAGGTCGCAAACACAGTGCGTTTTCCCATGCAATCCAGTGGCAGCGTATTTCCAAAAGTAGTGCATGCATCACAATGAATGGGCTAAAATTGCAGCGTGTGAATTGCAGAGGAATGCGCTGCGTCTTCCTGTCTGAAACATAGTGTGAACTGAGTCTAAAGGAATCACTGCGCTGATAGGAAGCTGCCATCACTGGGTTCCTTCTGAAAATATTAGTTGCCTGGCTGACTCTGGCCTCTGTGACAGCTATTCACATGAAACAAGTGTTGGTTATGTGTTAGAGAAGACACTAGTAGCTTGTGATGAGGCAGAACTTGGTTTACTTGTGTGGCTTAAGTTGCAAACATACAAAACATTTCAGCAGACTGTAACAGCAGACATCTTGGTTAATGAAGAGAGAGAGAGAAGAGAGGGAACCAACACGTTTTACACATATGCACAACTGGTAACCTTAGTGTACAGTGCCATCTACTGGTCAAGTGATATTAACACACAATACTATATAGTACATGCTGTTGTACCCCCAACAACAAGCATGCAGCTAGTGCAGTCAGAGAAAAGCCGTTAATCCCGATCTGTGTGCTTGCTATGAATCCGGGGCCATGGATAAGGGAGTACCACCAGTCCTTCGGGGCCCAGGCAGCTGGGTAATTGGATGTGAGCAAGGAGGGTGAGTGGCACACCAGGAAGGGGGTGGGGCATTACTGGAACTGTTCCCCTCTATGGTTCCCTCTGCAGCAGCTGAAACCTGGCTTCTCTCTTTCCCAATGATTCCAGTAATTGCCCCCCCAGCACACCCATCACCCTCCCTTTGCACCATACATTTCCGCCGTGTGTCCCCTCCCCCTCAGTGCTGCCAGCTTTCCTCCTCTCCTTATCACTGGCATCTGCAAGTACACAACAAGATCCTTCAGGATGGAGAGGGGGGAAGGGTTCGATTAATATGTGACATTTACCAGCCCCTTCCTTTCCTGAATGATCACAATGAGTGATCGGTACCGATCATTCACTCTGTTCATTCATAACTGAAGCATAGTAAACTGTTTTTTTTAGGGGGGAGGGGGACCTGCCAGGCTGGCTGTGTTAGGCCCCGTGGTTTCTAATAGCAGCCCTGGATGAATCAATGACTCTCTTGCTCTTGTTATTATATCTATAACTTTCTTTTTTCTTCTCCCTCCCATTCTCTCGCAATATATTTATCTCCCCTTCCCTCTCTTATCCTCCTCCCTCTCTCCTTCTTCCCCCTCTCCTCCCTATCCACCCCCTCCCCCCCTCCTGTCTCTCTCCCTTTCTCCCCCATCTCTCTCCCTTCCTCACTCTCCCCTTTTCTCTTTCCTCGCTTCTTCTCTCTCTCTCTCCTTCCCTCCCCCCCTTCTTCCCTCTCTCATCCCCCTTTTCTCTCCAGCCCTCTCCTCTATCATCCTTATCTTTCTTCACTTCCCCTCCTCTTTCGCTCCCCCCTTCTCTCCCCCTCCCCTCCTCTCTCTCTCCCCCTCCCCTTTCCTCTCTCCCGCATCCTCCCTCTGTCTTAGCTTCCCTCTCCCCCTCTTCTTCCCCCGCCTCCAGCAGTCCTCTCTCTGTCTCCCTCCCCTCCTCTCTCTCCCCCCCCCTCTTCATCCCTCTACCCTCCCTTCCTATCCCCCCCTTCTTCTGTCTCTCCTTCCCTCCCCCCCTCCCCTCCAATCTCCCCCTCTCCTCCCTCTTTCTTTCCCCCCTCCCCTTTCCTGTCTTTCCCTCCCTCCCTCTCTCCCTCCCCCCTCTCTCTCCCCTCTGTTTCTCTCTCCTCACTCCCCATTTTCTCTCTCCCTCTCTCTGCCTCTCCTTCCCTCCCCCCCTTCTTCCCTCTCTCATCCACCTTCTCTCTCCATCCCTCCCCTTCTCTATCACCCCTTTCTCTCTTCCCCTCCTCTCTCTCTCCCCCCTCTTTCCCCCTTCTCTCCCCTCTCCTCCATCCCCCTCCCCTTTCCTCTCCCCCTCTGTCTTAGCTTCCCTCTCCCCCTCTTCTTCCCCCTCCCACCTCCTGCACTCCTCTCTCTGTCTCCCTCCCCTCCTCTCTCTCTCCCCACTCTTTCCCCCTCCTCTCCCCCTTCCCTTTCCTCTCTCCCTCATCCTCCCTCTGTCTTACCTTCCCTCTCCCCCTCTTCTTCCCACCACCTCCTGCACTTCTCTCTCTGTCTACCTCCCCTCCTCTCTCTCTCTCCCCCCTCCCGCTCTTCATACCTCTCCCCTCCCTTCCTTCCCCCCCCCTTCTTCTGTCTCTCCTTCCCTCCACTCCCCCCCCCCCACTCTCTCCTCCATCTTTCTTTTCCCCCTCCCCTCTCCTGTCTTTCCCTTCCTCCCTCTCAATCTCCCCCTCTCCTTCTCCTCTCTACCCCCCTCTCTCCTCCCTCTCTGCCCCCTTCCTTACTCTTGCAATATATTTATCCCCCATTCTCCACTTTACAACCCCTCTCTATCCCCCACCCTTTCCTACCTTCTCTCCTCAGCCCTCCCCTCACTTTTTTTTCTTCTCCATCTCCCCCTTTTTCTCATTCTTACCCAGTATCCCCAACAATATACACAACTGGTGGCAATAGATGGTTTCTGCAATAGAAGATCCAACCATAACCATGTTTTCATCTAGTACAGTTGTGTTTGTGATTTAGGGTTTGTTCACACCAGGAGGCACATCCAAGACCAATTTCAGAGTGCTGCTCTATGTGTGTGAAACATGCAAAAAAAAGGTGCCGGCAT
Source organism: Staurois parvus (assembly GCF_062004578.1). Classification (NCBI taxonomy): domain Eukaryota; kingdom Metazoa; phylum Chordata; class Amphibia; order Anura; family Ranidae; genus Staurois; species Staurois parvus. The sequence continues at coordinate 586,831 of NW_028318727.1, forward strand.
GATTTATAAAAAAAAATAAAAAATACTTTGCAAAAAAACGCATGGAACTGATGTCTTTTGCATTTTGGTGGTCACTTAACCCACGTGCATTGCTAGATCTGTGAGGGGGGTGCCATTAGGAATTAACAGCACTGCACATGTCTGCAAGAGGCACTGTGCGTTTCTGCAGTGCAGGAAAACACGTGATTTTGCACATGTTCCCGCACTGCGCCTGGTGTGAGCACACCCTGCATCAGAAAGTATCAAGAATATCTGTATACCATGCCAGGAAAAGGCAGCTAGACACATGGCTGGAGCAGTATTCTTGAAAAAAAAAAAAAGATACAAAAGAATATTTTATGCAGTCTGATTTCATAGGACAAATTGAACATAATGATACTGTGAGGCTTTAGGGATGTAAGACGAATAAGGCAGCTGCTGTCATCGCTGTTTTTGTTTTAAGATTCATGTTCCCAACATGTGATACACATGCAGGGGCGGACTGACAACTCATGGGGCCCCCGGGCAATAGGGGATCATGGGGCCCCTGTGTCCTTGCCCAAACTCAAAAAAGCCTCGGGCAGTGCTTGAGTTTCCAAATGGTCATTCCACCCCTGTACACATGTCTGTTCCAGATCCGGGACACAAGATCAGGAAGGCAGGGCACAACTTGTGCCTGGGGTATACTATTCCTAACAATTTCTCACCACATGCAGTATCTCATCTGTCCACGCAGGGGCAGTGTAGCACCATTTATACACACATCTCAGTCTCATTGGCAGCCTCCTTGTGATCAGATATATGGCTTCCTGCAAGAGTTCTATGGTTGTATGTGATTTCTTAGGAGCAACTGTGTGCAGTCCAAAGATGGAGCTGAATAAATGTTACATATATAAAAGAGAAAAACAAATATCCTGTAACTAGTTCCACTAGTTCTGCTTTCCACCTACCGATTCATCTCAGATCAGGAAAATGTGTGAATATATAAGAATCTTGGCTAAAGCACCCCCCGCCACGTCCCCCGTATGAAATTGTAAATGTCTGTGTATGCGATAGCAACCAATCAGATTCCACTTCTCACTTTTCAGCTGGAAGATGAAAGTAAAAGACTGGTTGACTGCTGTAACCAAAACAGACATCTCCCTCTCCCTCTCCCTCTCCCTCTCCCTCTCCCTCTCCCTCTCAAAAAAAAGAAAGTTTGGCCTTTAGTTATACTTTAAATTGATGGAATGAAGGGTCTGCGGTGTGCAGTTTTTATTAGATTTGATCCGTTTAGTCGCAGTGAATGTTCGATTGAATGATCGTACTGATACCTGTGTATCCACCATGAATCAAGGCTGCTTATCTCATCAATAAACTTTCCATGTGGAAACTAGTCACAGATCCACAGTCAACAATTTCATTATTTGTTAACCCTTTAGCACCTCCTCTTGATGGGCCACTAGGTGGGCTTTAATGCCCAGAAGGGGGCGTGGCTTCAGCTATGATTGGCTACAAATCAGGAGCCTTGACAGTGACAACTGTGAGCGTGAATTGAGCGTGCTCTCAGCGCCCAACCCTCATCCTGCCATGGCTGATGCTTGCAGTGACTGGGCAGGGAAGCCCACTCTCCGTGCGTTGCGCGGTCACAAGCGGCCATGGCCGATGCGTGCAGTGGCTGGGCAGGGAAGCCCACTTTCTGTGCGTTGCGCGGTCACAAGCGGTTAATGGCTGATGCGTGATGCGTTGCGCGGTCACAAGCGGTTAATGGCTGATGCGTGATGCGTTGCGCGGTCACAAGCGGTTAATGGCTGATGCGTGATGCGTTGCGCGGTCACAAGCGGTTAATGGCTGATGCGTGATGCGTTGCGCGGTCACAAGCGGTTAATGGCTGATGCGTGATGCGTTGCGCGGTCACAAGCGGTTAATGGCTGATGCATGATGCGTTGCGCGGTCACAAGCGGTTAATGGCTGATGCGTTGCGCGGTCACAAGCGGTTAATGGCTGATGCGTGATGCGTTGCGCGGTCACAAGCGGTTAATGGCTGATGCGTGATGCGTTGCGCGGTCACAAGCGGTTAATGGCTGATGCGTTGTGCGGTCACAAGCGGTTAATGGCTGATGCGTTGCGCGGTCACAAGCGGTTAATGGCTGATGCGTGATGCGTTGTGCGGTCACAAGCGGTTAATGGCTGATGCGTTGCGCGGTCACAAGCGGTTAATGGCTGATGCGTTGCGCGGTCACAAGCGGTTAATGGCTGATGCGTTGCGCGGTCACAAGCGGTTAATGGCTGATGCGTTGCGCGGTCACAAGCGGTTAATGGCTGATGCGTTGCGCGGTCACAAGCGGTTAATGGCTGATGCGTGATGCGTTGCGCGGTCACAAGCGGTTAATGGCTGATGCGTGATGCGTTGCGCGGTCACAAGCGGTTAATGGCTGATGTGTTGCGCGGTCACAAGCGGTTAATGGCTGATGCGTTGCGCGGTCACAAGCGGTTAATGGCTGATGCGTGATGCGTTGTGCGGTCACAAGCGGTTAATGGCTGATGCGTTGCGTGGTCACAAGCGGTTAATGGCTGATGCGTTGCGCGGTCACAAGCGGTTAATGGCTGATGCGTGATGCGTTGTGCGGTCACAAGCGGTTAATGGCTGATGCGTTGCGCGGTCACAAGCGGTTAATGGCTGATGCGTTGCGCGGTCACAAGCGGTTAATGGCTGATGCGTTGCGCGGTCACAAGCGGTTAATGGCTGGTTTGGGTGTGTGGAGTATCACATTCATTTATTGACAGACGTCTTGTGTAGAAACAGAACGCAGAGTCCAAGGTCTCGTCTTGTAAACAACCCCGGGATGATGAATGTCCGGCCGCCCGCGCAGGGATGCCAAGCCCGGCTTTATCGTCACCACGTTCCCATAATCCTCGGCCGCTGTCAGCACCCATTGGCTGCCTTTGCCAGGAGGTGTTCCGGTAGCACAGAACCGCGTGTCTCCAGCGAGGACACACAGAGCGTCCAAACATCCTCGTCAGGAGGAACCCAAACAGAGATAAGGTGGAATGCGGGAATCACCCCAAGCGTATCAATGACCCCATCGTGGGTGACTCACGCCTCGGGGTTAACTCTTGCAGTGTCACTTCCCGCAGTTGTACCGGCTCCTCTCCTGGACTGAAATTACTTCCTTTGATTTCACTGCACACTGTGAGCTCCTCACAATGTGCATTAGAAGCTGCAGCAAGTCAGATAGAGCTCCGCCTCATTTCCTGGCTGGAGGCCCTCCGGCATCATCTAGCGCTTTCCTCCCCAGCCTGACTGTCCCTGGCCACGCCCCTTTCATTCTTTGAATTTGTTTTCAATTATTGGAGGCTCAGCATCCTATGGGGTGTTATCAAGGGTGGTCTGAATGCAAATACAACGTGCCTGGGTACGCCCACTCCTCCATCAAGTCATTTTAATATTTGCATAACTCCTCCCAAGAGCCAGCCCACTGCTTGAGTCAGGGCTCTGTAGAGGAGTGCTAAGGCAGGGATCTGTGATGTTTTTAAGAAGCTATGTACAGCACCCTGCCGGCCCCTCCCACCAGCCATGATCTGCTTGCATTGCATAGAGAAGAACAGAGACTCAGTGGGTCTAAAATAAGGTATATATTGAAAATAGAAAGGCTTTATTTAACCACTTAAGAGTCGCCCCATAGCAGATATAATGCTACACATATAATGGCACTGCCTGAGGGCCCTGGGTCAGGAGGGGGCTCCAAGAGATGCCCCTGGTACCTTTTTCATAGGCTTTTTGAGTTTGGGCAAGGACACAGGGGCCCCATGATCCCCTATTGCCCGGGGGCCCCATGAGTTGTCAGTCCACCTCTGTATATGCAATTTAGCATTTTTACTGATAGGGGCGTGCGTGCACACCACCTTACCCGCGGCGTTATTGGCTGCTGGATATGCCAATCACCGGGTCCCAGCGAATTCTCTGCATACACATGTGCTGATAAGGAACTCACAGCAGAGAAAAGCAGAGAGATGATCTCATTAGCAGGGGCGGACTGACTACTCATGGGGCCCCCGGGCAATAGGGGATCATGGAGCCCCTGTGTCCTCTCCCACAATGAAACCACACCCAAAAAAGCCTATGAAAATGTACCAGGGGCATCTCATGGGGCCCCCTACTGACCCAGGGCCCTCGGGCAGTGCCCGAGTTCCCAAATGGTCAGTCCGCCCCTGCTCATTAGTCTGCTACTTCTCCTTTACTGTCCAATCACAGGCAGTGGGCGGGGAGATTACTTAGCCATGCTGCCCAACTGCAGCAGTCAGGTCACCAAAGTGGCAGAGCTGTGTAAATCTCAGGACTGCATGGACAGACATAGAAATCCTTTGACAGGTAAGATGGCTCCTATTGATGTATGTACAGTTCAGCTTTGGGTGTTGTGAAGTTCTCTTCTGGAGGGAGTGACGTAGCCGGGACTGTGTTTGGGGACAGAGAGATCCCGTGTTGTCAGCTGGTGGGCAGACTCGGCTCTCCCGGGGGTTTTATATTAACTCAGAACTAGAAGACAAACATTTCATCAAAGCCGCTTGTCTTCTCTTTATTACCGAAACCAATAAATGCAATTTCATTACCGTCAATAAAATATCCCTCTATTGTACGCTCATGCTTTATACAGCGAGGGCAAACATCCACGCCGGACGCAAAAAATTTGATGATGTCATGCGGCGTGAGAATGGGGAGAACTGGGACATTGAAGATAATTATTATTACAGGTACTGTATAGCGCCATCAATTTACAGATATATTGTACATTCACATCAGTCCCTAGCCCTCAAGGGGGGTACAATCTAAGGTCCCTAACCCTCAAGGGGCGTACAATCTAAGGTCCCTAACCCTCAAGGAGCGTACAATCTAAGGTCCTAACCCTCAAGGGGTGTACAATCTAAGGTCCCTAACCCTCAAGGGGCGTACAATCTAAGGTCCTAACCCTCAAGGGGCGTACAATCTAAGGTCCTAACCCTCAAGGGGCGTACAATCTAAGGTCCCTAACCCTCAAGGGGCATACAATCTAAGGTCCCTAACCCTCAAGGGGCGTACAATCTAAGGTCCCTAACCCTCAAGGAGTGTACAATCTAAGGTCCCTAACCCTCAAGGAGCGTACAATCTAAGGTCCCTAACTCACATTCATACATACACATACTAGGGACAATTTAGACAGGAGCCAATTCACCTACCAGCATGTCTTTGGAGTGTGGAAGGAAACTGGAGTACCTGGAGGAAACCCACACAGGCACAGGGAGAACATATAATCTCCAGGCAGGTGGTGCCGTGGTTGGGATTGGAACCAATGACCCTAGTACTGCCAGGTGGAAGTGCTAACCATTTAGCTACTGCGGGAACCATTTTTCATAGGGGAGATGTGCGGGATACTTAGGCACTGGCAGGGGCGGACTGACCATTTGGAAACTCAGGCACTGCCCAAGGGTCCGGGGTCAGTAGGGGGCCCCATGAGATGCCCCTGGTACCTTTTCATAGGCTTTTTTGAGTTTTGGCAAGGACACAGGGGCCCCATGATCCCCTATTGCCCGGGGGCCCCATGAGTTGTCAGTCCGCCCCTGGGCACTGGTCACACTACGCAGGTGCGGCAGAATGCACACACGTTCCCATGCAGCGCACGTAGGGCAGACCATTAATTTCTAGAGCAAGAAATGCACCAAAGAAATCTCGGACCCTTTTGCGGAATTGTGCCACACTGACCCGCTTGGTGCTGTGAAACCATGCATTTTGGCATGCACAAAAACGGGTGTGTTGGCAGATGTGTAGGAGTGTCAGTAAGAATGAATCACACCACTGTGCGTCTGCTGAAGGGCACGGCATTTCTGTGCATGGTGGGAAAGCGTGCAATTTTTTTTTTCTGACACACTCAAATGTGAACATAGCCTTACCCCTCGTTCACATCTGTGCGGCCGTGCGGGCCACAATTTCAGCGGGCACGAGAGCCCAATTATTTGAATGGACTCCTGTGCCCAGGACACCCAGGGAAGAAGTCCCTGCACTACTTAGGAAACCGCAGCCTGCACGGAAACCAAGGTTCCCAGTACGGTTACCATTTCCAGTGCGGGCGACGTGCCATTAGAATTAATGGAACCTGTTTGCGGATCTCACATTCGTCAGTGTGGGTGGTGCAGCTGCAGGTATTTGTGCGGGTCCCAGTGGCAACACCAGCAAAGATGTGAACCAAGGGTTAGGCCTCATTCAGGCTAGGTTCACACCTATGCAGTTTGTGTTTGATCTATTTCTGCAATGCTTTTTGCGGGTGCGTTTTTTTAAGCATTTTTTTTCTAACTCGTTGCTGTGCAGATTAAACTGCAAAACACATAAAAAATGCATCAAAAATGCACTACATGCTTTTCTGCAGTATCTCCATTGAAGTCTATAGAACCAAAAACGCAGTGTTTTGCCCTGACCCTTTCCAAAAGACGCATTGGGTGAAAACATAGAGATGTGAACCTGTCCCATAGGAAATCATGTTAAATGGACAGCTGTGCGTTTCTGCAAAACGCAACGGAAAACGTATAGGTGTGAACCTAGACTTAGGCCTGGTTCACACGTATGCCTTTTTAATTGCATTTTTCAGAAGTTCACTACAGTACATTTAATATGGTTTCCTATGTGACACATTCACATCTATGCGTTTTCAGCTGCTGCGTTTTTGAAAATTGACAGGGACTTTTTTTTCCATAGCAGATTGAGTTTTTGGTGCTATAGACTTCAATTGAACCACAAAAATGCAAGTGTTGCAGTTGATGCGTTTTGCTTTTCTTTTTTTGCCAAAAGAAATGTATTGAGTGTGACTTTGATACAACTTTGATGCGACTTCACACTCTCTGTCTTTTGAGTGGTTCTGAGTGGAACCTGTCCTGTTAAACCGCTGTATGGTCTTGGCCACCATGCTGCAGCTCAGTTTCAGGGTCTGGGCAATCTTCTTATAGCCTCAGCCATCTTTATGTAGAGCAACAATTCTTTTTTTCAGATCCTCAGAGAGTTCTTGGCCATGAGGTGCCATGCTGAACTTCCAGTGACCAGTATGAGAGAGTGGGAGCGATAACACCAAATTTAACCCCCCCCTGCTCCCCATTCACACCTGACACCTTGTAACACTAATGAGTCACATGACCCCGGGGAGGGAAAATGGCTGATTGGGCCCAATTTGGACATTTTCACTTAGGGGTGGACCAGGGGCGGACTGGCAACTCATGGGGCCCCCGGGCAATAGGGAATCATGGGGCCCCTGTGTCCTTGCCCACACTCAAACCACACCCAAAAAAAGCCTATGAAAGCTACCAGGGGCATCTCATGGGGCCCCTTACTGACCCCGGGCCCTCGGGCAGTGCCCAAGTTTTCGAATAGTCAGTCCGCCCCTGTGGTGGACACACTTTTGTTGCCAGCGGTTTAGACATTAATGGCGGTGTGTTGAGTTATTTTGAGGGGACAGCAAACACTGTCCGTACACTGACTACGTCACATTGTAGCAAAGTGTCATTTCTTCAGTGTTGTCACATGAAAAGATAGAATACAATATTTACAAAAATGTGAGGGGTGGACTCACTTCTGGGAGATACTGTATATGCATTTTGCATTTCATGCTTTTTCCGGTACTTTTTGCAGGGTTTTTTGCATTTTTATACACTCGTTTTTACTGTGTTTTGTGTTTTTGTTCAGCTCTTTTTTTTTTTTTTTGTAAAGTGGACTTTTTTTTGTTGCTGGGCAGAATAAAAATGCAGCAGGCAGCAAAACTGCATTACTACGCATTTCAGCAGCTTCTCCATTGAACGCTATTGTAGCAAAAATGCTGCTTTTTGCTTTTCAAAAATCATTGATGGGAACATGTTCCATAGGAAACTATGCTAAATGGACTGTAGTGTGTTTCTCCAAAAAGCACTAAAAAACGCCTTGGTGTGAATGGAGCCTTCATCTATGTACATTTTTTAAGCCCAGGTAAAGGGGATGATATCAGGCCCCCAAAAAGTGTTGCCTCCTTCATTTGATTGTCTACCGGACCTTACATTGGAACAAACTTGTATCTGGACTATTAACCACATGCCGCCCAGCCACTGTAGAAATACGGCGGCAGGGCGGCACGGGCAGGTAAAACCACATTTTAAAACGTGTGTTTTGTAAACAGGTAGGGGACGCGCGCGCGCCGCTGCCCTACCTCTCCCACCGATCACAGCCGCGGATGTCAGTCGCCGGGTCACAGCCGGTCCTTACCGGCTATCTCCCGGCGATCGGCGGCAATCAGTGACAGAGAGCACAGCTGCAGTAGCTGCGCTTTCTGTCACTTCCCTGACAGCTCCAGGACACGCTGATTGAGACAGAAGAGTTTCTCTCTCCCGGTCAGCCTGTCTTCATCCAGCACACCCCCGCCCCCTAGTAAAACACTCCCCTCACACAGATAACCCTTCCCTGAAAAATAAACTTAACCCCTTCCTCCCCAGTGCCATTAGTACAGTGTCAGTGTTTTTTTTTTGCACTGATCACTGTATTGGTGTCACTGGGGATGTCAGTGACCCAAATCAATACCCCCCAATGTCAGAATGTCCGCCGCATTCCCGCCATAAGTCGCTGATCGCCGCCATTATTAGTATAAAAAAAAACTAAAAATCCCAGTATCTTTCCCGCCATTTGTAAACGCTATAACTTTCATGTAAACCAATTAATTTACACGTATTGGCTTTTTTTTTTTAGCAAAGACATGGAGCAGAATACATTTTGGCAGAAATTTATGACTAAATTTGATTTTTAAATTTTTTTTTACTGGACATGTTTTATAGCAAAAAGTCCAAAATATTGTTTTTATTCCTCAAAATTGTCAGCTTTTTTTTTTATAGCGCAAAAAATAAAACCGCACAGGCAATCAAATACCACCGAAAGAAAGCTCAATTTGTGGGAAAAAAAAAGGATGTAAATTTCATTTATGTACCGTATTGCATGACCGCGCAATTGTCCATTAAACTAGTGCAGCGCTGTATAGCAGAAAAATGGCGTAAATTGCAGTATCTATACCATAGTTTGTAGACGCTATAACTGTCACACAAAGCAATCAATATACACTTATTGGGATTTTTTTTATACCAAAAACATGGAGCAGAATACATTTTGGCCTAAATTTATAACCAACTTTGAGTTTACTATATATTTGTTATAGCTGAAAGTAAAAAATATTGTTTTTCTTCAAAATTTTTGGCCTTTTTTTGTTTATAGCGTGAAAAATAAAAAGCGCACAGGCGATCAAATACCACCAAAAGAAAGCTCTATTTGTGTGAAAAAAAGGACGTAAATTTCGTTTGGGTGCAGCATTGCATGACCGCGCAATTATCAGTTGAATTACTGCAGCGCCGAGTAGCAAAAAGAGGCGTGGTCAGGAAGGGGGGTAAATCCTCTGGAGGTCAAGGGGTTAAACTGTGGTGTGGCATTTCCATCTTGGGTCCATTATTTTAGCAACTGAGGGTTTAATCCTTCCCTAGTCAATCTATAAGCAGAGAAAAGTTTTCTTTTGCAAATACTTTAAGTTGATGGTGTATACTTGGCTATCTAAAAAAATGAAAAAGCAAAACCTAGTGTTCCCTGTTGTTCCTATACCTGCCTCTAGAAGTTCCTCTCATGTCCACTGGGTGGTGCAGTTGGACCATCGCAGAGCCTATATTGAGCTCCATAATAAAATGTGTTGCCTAATTGCCCTGTCCAGTTTATTTTGGTGTGATGCAAGTCTTTAACCCCTCGCCCTCCAGAGGATTTACCCCCCTTCCTGACCGGGCCATTTTTTGTGATACGGCACGGCGTTACTTTAACTGACAATTGTGCGGTCATGCAACGCTGCACATAAATGAAATGTATGTCTTTTTTCCCCACGGATAGATCTTTCTTTTGGTGGTATTTGATAGCCTGTGCGTTTTTTGTTTTTTTTTTGTGCTGTAAACAAAAAATGACCGACAATTTTGAAGGAAAAAAAACATATTATTGACTTTTTGCTATAAAACAGTAAAATATAAAATAAAAAAATCGTAAAAATCTAATTTTTTCGTAAATTTAGGCCAAAATGTATTCTGCTCCGTGTCTTTGTTAAAAAAAAATCCCAATACATGTAAATTAATTGGTTTAAGTGAAAATTATAGCGTTTACAAATGGCGGTATAGATAATGGGATTTTTTTTTCTAATAGTAATGGCGGCGATCAGCGACTTTTAGCGGGACTGCGGCGGACATTCTGACACTGGGGGAGGGGAACTAACATGGTGTCTACAAATGGCAGTATATAGACAAACTGTTTTTTTTAATATATATACTAGTAAGGTGGCGATCAGCGACTTATAGCGGAACTGTGGTGGACATTCTGACAGTGGGGGGGAAGGAACTAACTGCCACTGACATCCCCAGTGACACCAATACAGTGATCAGTGCTAATAAAAAGCACTGACACTGTACTAATGGTACTGGGCAGGAAGGAGTTAACATCTGGGGCAACCAAAGGGTTAACTGTGCAGTGGGAGTGTTTTACTGGTGGTGTGTGTGGGCTTTACTTTAATCACACTGCTCTGGATAGCTGTGCTGTGCCCAGCCATCCAAAGCAGTGTGCTCGAGCCGACAGGGAGGAGGGCTGTTAATAAACAAAGCAGCCCCCTTCCCCATCGGAGATCCTCGATATTCACCGGGTGCCGGAGGGTAATCACCAGCCAGGACCCAGTGATTGACAGCCGTGGCCGTGAATGGCGGCGCACTCGCAAGTGCCCCTAACCTGGAATTGCAAAATCACATATATATACGTGTTTTTGCACACCCCTGCTGCCTTGTAGCAGTATATCTGCTATAGGGCGGCGGGATGTGGTTAAAATTCTGAGGTTATCATTTCTCACTTACAATTTTCAGTATTTGGGGTGATCAAAGGGTTAACTGTGTGCTGTGTGTGTTTTACTAGGGAGACACGCTGCTTTGTATCTCTCTTCTGTGCAGAGAGATACAAAGCAGCATGTCCGTGCTGAGAGGAGAGAGACCTGTGTTGTTTACACACCGGTCTCTCCCCTGTCAGCTTTCGATGATTACTGAGTAATGGCCGGGCATCGCTGATTGACATCTCTAGCCACCAATAGCGGCGTGGGTAGGGCTGCATGCATGCACGCCCACTACCCAGAAATACAAATCATGTATATATATATATATATAGGTGATTTTGCGCTGCCCTGCCGCCATGTAGCGGTACTTCTGCTATAGTGCGGGGGGCAAGCGGTTAATGAACCTCCCATGTTTATTATCCTGGGGTCAGCTGCTGCTGTTTCAATGGCAAAGTTTTAAGAAGATTGAAGTTACGTAACGCATTTTACCTAATGCAGCCTTTCCAAAGAAGGACTTCCCGCCCCGGCATGCCCTCCGCCAGTACTTGGGTAGCGAAGATCGGCGGCTTATATAACTCTTCCGTCTGGCTGTAATTGTTGTTTCAATTGTTGCTCCGATGTCTTTATTGTTTGTTTTATGTGTTCATGAGGATTCTTATGTCACTTGTGTCAATCTACTTGTCTCCGCTCGCCGTACAGTAAGTTCTGCGTTTGAGAAAACACCACCTGAGTCTTCGGTTCCCAAGAGAAAGTCTGCTTTGGTGCTAAAGCTGAACTCCATATACGGGAGTTTTGCTGCCTGCCAAGGAGTTTGTCTTTTTGTCCATCCAGGTATAAGAATTACACAGCTCTGCCACACAGTACACCCCCTTTTAGTGGGGCAGAAGACCTGATTTTTATTTGTTACAGTTGTAGGTTTTGTCCCCTCCCCCACCTTGTAAAAGGAGAAGAAGCACAGTGATGAGTTCATCTCTGCTCTCACCTCCTATCAGCATGCTCCTTGACTTGCAGCACACCTGATTGGCTCCTTATCCTTCTCCTTACACTTACAGTCTGAGATTTGCTGTGCAAGAAGCTGATATCAACTCAAATTTGGGTACTTACACTGCTTGTTTTAAACAAAAAATACAAGTAAGGGTTCATTCATGAATACAGAACTTGGCAACACTAAAATTGGGGGCTCCCCACCACCACCAGAACGCTCACCCCTCCGGCCCTCGCTGTGACCACCCTCAGCCAACCACCCCAAACAGGGCTCAACAAATCCCAGGTGCCAGGTTGCCATGGCGACTAGAAATTGCATCCTGACGCCTGGGTTTGCACACTCTCTCCCACGCACGTCAATGGGAAGTCGCGCCCCACGCACGTCAATGGGAAGTCGCGCCCCACGCACGTCAATGGGAAGTCGCGCCCCACGCACGTCAATGGGAAGTCGCGCCCCACGCACGTCAATGGGAAGTCGCGCCCCACGCACGTCAATGGGAAGTCGCGCCCCACGCACGTCAATGGGAAGTCGCGCCCCACGCACGTCAATGGGAAGTCGCGCCCCACGCACTTCAATGGGAAGTCGCGCCCCACGCACTTCAATGGGAAGTCGCGCCCCACGCACTTCAATGGGAAGTCCTGCCCCACGCACTTCAATGGGAAGTCCTGCCCCACGCACTTCAATGGGAAGTCCTGCCCCACGCACTTCAATGGGAAGTCCTGCCCCACGGACTTCAAAGGGAAGTCCTGCCCCACGGACTTCAAAGGGAAGTCCTGCCCCACGGACTTCAAAGGGAAGTCCTGCCCCACGGACTTCAAAGGGAAGTCCTGCCCCACGGACTTCAAAGGGAAGTCCTGCCCCACGGACTTCAAAGGGAAGTCCTGCCCCACGGACTTCAAAGGGAAGTCCTGCCCCACGGACTTCAAAGGGAAGTCCTGCCCCACGGACTTCAATAGGAAAATGCCTCCCATAGACTTCAACGGGAAAATGCCTCCCATAGACTTCAATTGGAAAATTATTTTTAAAATGGCACATGGGGACCTGCCAAGAAGGTCCTTTGTTTAGGCACTTCCTTTTGTGGGGTGACTACGCTCTGTCCCTGACTTCCAATTATGCTCTTGTGTTGTCACATTGGTGCAGAATATGAACGGCCTTGGTGACAACCATTGGGTGGTCCACCATGGTCACTATCCGGCAGCCGGTCCAGGGTAATGAGGTGCAACCCATGCTGGAGCTAGTGCATATAGACAGGTGGGTGTTTATTTACTAAAGCTGGAGAGTCCAAAATCAGACTCCCTTCTGCATAGAAACCAATCAGCTTCTAACCTCAGCTTGTTCAATGAAGCTTTGGCAATGAAACCTGGAAGCTGATTGGTTTCTATGCAGAAGTGAGTCTGATTTTGGACTCTCCAGCTTTAGTAAATAAACCCTGTGGTGTCTTAAAAATGGCTTGAATATGCCTGCTGTTTAGGTCCATGAGGTCTTTTCCCGTAGTTTCACCCACAGCCAGGCACAGTCACTCCTGTGACTCAATAAACTTTGGCCTTCAGGTCTTTTTCTTTCCTCAACCAAGTGTGTATTCCCACCACCAAGCACTTGAAGGACCAGCTTTGGTAGGTTCCTAAAAAGTTTGTGTCAAGGTCCTACCTTTTCCCTGAGGTTATGTTACTCCATGTGCTGGCGTCCATTTTGGATTCTGCTGTGCATGATGGGAATCCTTTTTATGCCTTCAGGTCTCTGAGGTCCACCCCCCAGAGGGGCGTGGCTGATGACATATAAGCCTGTGGCCCGCACATGCTCTTTGCACTTGTGTCTTGTGGTTACTATTACTCTGTTCTGACTCTCGTGACTCTCCTGGTATTCTGATTTGGCTTGTGACTTGACTATTCTTTGTATTCTCCTTTGATCTGACCCTCTGTTGCTGAACCCGGCTTGTGACCTGTGATTCTCGTCTGCTGTCCTGTACTGTTTTGTCCTATTGTTGTTGACCCCGGCTTGTCTGACTACTCTTTTGTTTCTTCCACCAGCTACACGCCATTGGCGGTGGCCATTACCGCAGCTGAGGTGTCTCGGGGGCCGCGACCTGGTTCCTGGCTGCGTCAAGTCCATCCCCACCATCAGGGGCCCTGGTGAAGGGCAGCCTGGGACTTAGACTCCGCGCCCTGAGGGACTTCGGTCTGTGGGTGGTGGTTGTCGTCAGCCAGTGCGTTACATTGTTAGGCCTGCCTGTCCGTTCCTCGGCTCCTGCCCTGACAGTTTGGTGCATCTTGCTTCGAACTAGGTGGACAAGGGTTTCTCAACCAGGGTTCTGTGGTACCCTGGGGTTCCTCCAGAGGTTGCTAGGGGTTTCTTGAGTAATGAGCAATTTTTGCCTCTCAGTTAAGTTCCCACTGACACCATGGATCTTTTTAGCAGTCTGTAAGGAGGTAATTCTTCCCAATGACCACAAGTGTAAGGAGCATTCTTACCTCTGACCATCACACAAATGTATCATGAATTGTAGATATAGTCATTATTAGCCTGTGCATAATAACCTCTTTTTATAAGTTTTTTAAATTGCAGCTTTTTGCATCACTTTAAGCGCCAAAGGCACAAAAATAACCCGGCGTGACATCACAGGCCGCGAGGAGCGACAGTCCGGAGGTGAGCAGAGAACAGATGGATATGTATTATTCAAAACGCTAGATAAACAAAAGCGTACAGAACCCACGTGCCGCGGGACCCCTCACACGGGACGGCACGGCCGCACCTCGGCCTTCTAGAAGTTTGCTTGAAATAAAAACGAAGAGTGTTTTGTCTGTGAGAAGGAAGCGATGGTGCTGCTAAGGTGAGATCGCACGGAACAATTTGTGCTAAAACACATCGCCATAGAAACCTGCCGCTCGCTGTTTATCTTGTCTGGAGTCGAAAACACGAGTAGATGCAGGATGGGCTGCCTGAGGTGACACCGCTGCTTTCTCTTCTTCTGGTTGTTTCTAAATAAGCCCCCCGTTTTTGGTGTACCCATCCCGTCTTGTAAAACGCACCAAAGCACTCTTGCTTCACAGCTGTACATTGGGTGTTAGGGTCCATTCACACTAGTACGGCTCTCTGAAGAGCGATTCGTGTTTGGATCGCTCTTCAGAGACAGGTGGTGAGGAGGCACCATATTGCCGCCTCATTGGCTGCTTTAACCCCTTAAACTCTGCACTACTGTGTCAAAGCCGCATGCATTATACCCGATTGCAAGACAGTTGCAGAGTGGCCCCATCAGGGCCGGATCTAGGGGGTGATTGGGTGGGCTGTGCCCCTCCCAGATCTCTGAGAGTGCATCCACTGATCCATGACCAGTCTGATGCAGACAGTAGATGTAAGGGGGCACTCTGCTGGTAACAATCCGTGTAAGGGGGAACGCTGATTCAGACACCGGATGTAAGGGGCAGGGGCGGACTGACAACTCATGGGGTCCCCGGGCAATAGGGGATCATGGGGCCCCTGTGTCCTTGCCCAAACTCAAAAAAGCCTATGAAAAAGGTACCAGGGGCATCTCATAGGGCCCCCTACTGACCCCGGGCCCTCAGGCATTGCCCAAGTTTCCAAATGGTCAGTCCGCCCCTGGTAAGGGGGAACTCTGATTCAGACACCTGATGTAAAGGGGGCCTGTACTGAGAACCTGGAAGTAAGGGGGGCTTTTATAGAGCTCAGATGGGGACCTAGAAGTAAGGGGGGCTTTTATGGGGCTCAGACTGGGACCTGGAAGTAAGGGGGGCTCTGATGAGGACCCAGATGTGAAGGGGGACTACTAAGATGGACTCTGATGTATGGGGGACTCTGATGGGGACTGTGATGTAAGGGGGGACATCGAAGGGAACATTGCTGTAAGGTGGCACTCTAATGAGGACACCAGATGTAAGGGGGCACTTTGATGAGAACCTGATATAAAAGGAGACTGGTGAGGATTCCTGATATAAAGGGGACTCTGATGAGGACTCCTGATAGAAAAGGGACTCTGATGAGGACTCCTGATATAAAGGTGGACTCTGATGAGGATTCCTGATATGAAGGGGACTCTGATGAGGACGTCTGATATAAAGGTGGACTCTGATGAGAATTCCTGAAATAAAGGGGGACTCTGATGAGGACTCCTGATATAAAGGGGACTGTGATAAGGATTCCTGATATAAAGGTGGACTCTGATGAGGATTCCTGATATAAAGGTGAACCCTGATGAGGGTTCCTGATATAAAGGGGACTCTAATGAAGATTCCTGATATAAAGGTGGACTCTGATGAGGATTCCTGATATAAAGGTGAACCCTGATGAGGGTTCCTGATATAAAGGGGACTCTAATGAAGATTCCTGATATAAAGGTGGACTCTGATGAGGATTCCTGATATAAAGGGGACTCTCATGAAGATTCCTGATATAAAGGTGGACTCCGATGAGGACCCCTGATATAAAGGGGGACTCTGATGAGGATTCCTTACATAAAGGGGACTCTGATGAGGACTCCTGATATAAAGGGGGACTCTGATGAGGACTCCTGACATAAAGGTGGACTCTGATAGGGCCATCTGATATAAGGGGCACAGGGTCTTTTTGATCACACCTAACTAAAACATCCTAATACATACTAGTGTTTCCCATGTGGTGACACTGTGTGACAGACTGTCAGTGACTTACACAATGTTGTCACTGTGCCCCCTGACTTTTTTTTACTGCACCCCCATATCAGATAGGGACCTGTTCACTTGAATGGGTTGCGTTTGACAGGAGGGGGCATAATTCTTGCAAAAATCACAACCATGACATGTGTACACCCATGCTAAGTAAGGTGTCAGTTTATTACTTCCAGGTATTTATCACCTGTCACAGAGATCCCAGTACTCCCCCTGACAATGACTTCATCTGCTTTTCTCTCCAGAAGGGCGGCACCATCTTTGTTCAGGCATCATCCAGAGTCACCATCTACTTCCTGGACTAAGGTGCTGGTAGAGATGACACAATGATGTAAATCCTGATGTCTGTGCAGTTCTTGGCTGTCTGGGATGGGGCGGCACCTCTGAAGTGCTGTAAAAGTGATCAGGCTGTCCTAGAGCCGCACTGATCACTTTTACCTAAAAGCTGAGCATTGACTGTAAAAACCAATGCCGAGCAGCAGCAGCTATGAGCTTGCTTTAACCCTTTCTATACAAGGACATGTATAAATGTACGTTGCTAGGCAGTTAAAGTTACAATGTTGCAATTTGATCACTGAGGGGGGAAGAGACTGAGAAAATGCTCCCTCCTGCCTGCAGCAGATTGATGACATCATCACATCCTAGGCTAAGTCAGTGGACTGAAGTTTCAAGATGGCTTTTTACACTGCCTGAGGGCCCGGGGTCTGTAGGGGGCCCCATGAAATGCCCCTGGTACCTTTTTTATAGGCTTTTGTGAGTGTGGGCAAGGACACAGGGGCGCCATGATTCCATATTGCCCGGGGGCCCCATGAGTTGTCAGTCCGCCCCTGAATGATATACTGTTGCTGTATACTTGGTTGGGAATATATTTATGCCGAATTGGAAACTTCCTCGGCGGTGGCATTTCAGTAGCTTGGCGCTGTCCCCTCTGCCAGGCTACAGACATCACACCTTGAAATGTTCCATGGAGAACAATGCAGGGAAGAATGTGTTTGCCTTGTTCACTCTGCGGTTTATTTGCTCTCAGCTCGGTGAAAGTGTACACAGGACATGGACATCATCTAGTGAGTGTATGAAGGAGAAATCTGATGTGCTCACCATTCAATGCTATGGGGGGGTGACTGCAATGCAATCACAGGACGTGACCTTGGACTGACTGCTCGCCACAGGGGCATTGTGTTTTTGGTCTGTAGTGGTTTGTTTCCAGGAGCGAAATGGTAACAGACAATCAGAAATCAGGGTTCATTGTCCTGCCATGAAGTGTCCCCACTAAGGGCTTGTATATACCTGGGTTGGTCTCTGAGGAGTGATCTGTAGTGGATCACTTTTCAGAGAGTGGTGATGGCACGGCTGACAGGCATTTAGAGGCAAGACTGACTTTTGATAGCTAAACCAGGTTTTTGGAACCGCACTGCAACCACAAGGCTACGGTGCAATCTGATTTAGCTGAATGGGTCATGTTCAGCAGCATTCCTGCTAGTGCAGTGTGACGGGGGAGAGGATTTTTGCTGCATCACAAAGCAAAGCATTGCGGCCTGTGCATGTGCACAACCCAGTCTGGCCTTTGCAGTTGAAGGAGGGGCAGTTGGGGTATGGTAAAAACACTAATGAACAGCATATTTTACCACCCCCTAACCACAAGAGTAAACTAAACCTAACTGTTATTTGGTAAATCAAGTAGCAAGATATGTAAATCAATAGCAGTATATACTTTGCACACTCCCCCCAATAGTATTACAACCCTGCCTTCTTCAGCAGCACCCCACCTCCACACACCACCCTCCTAAGCAGCACTGCACCCCCCATTGCTCTCAGTAACACTACCCACCCCACCACCCTCAGCAGCACTACACAACCTACCCCCTAGACAGTACTACATACCCTACCCCCCTACACAGTACTACACAACCTAACCTCCTAAACAATACCACACTCCAGGGGCAGACTGACCATTTGGAAACTCGGGTCAGTAGAGGGCCCCATGAGATGCCCCTGGTACCTTTTTCATAGGATCTTTTGAGTTTTGGCAAGGACACAGGGGCCCCATGATCTCCTATTGCCCGGGGGCCCAATGAGTTGTCAGTCCGCCCCTGCCACACTCCATCACCCTTTGCAGTACTCCACACCCCACCACCCTCAATAGCACCACACAACCTATCCCCCTACACAGTACTACACACCCCACCCTCCTAAACAACACCACACTCCACCACCCTTTGCAGTATTCCATATACCACGCCCTTTGCAGTACTGCACACCCCACTACCCTTTGCAGTACTCCATATCCCACACCCTTGACAGTACTCCACACCTCACCACCCTTTGCAGTACTGTACACCTCACCACCCTTTGCAGTACTGTACACCTCACCACCCTTTGCGGTACTCCCCATTCCACCACTGTTTGCAGTACTCAACACCCACCAAACTTTGCCACTACAAACCCTTTTGCAGTACTCCACACTCTACCACCCTTTGTGGTACTCCACACCCCACCACCCTTTGCAGTACTCCACACCCCACCATTCTTTGCAGTACTCCATACCCCATCATCCTTTGCAGTACTCCACACCTCACTACTCTTTGCAGTACTCCATACCCCATCATCATTTGCAGTACTCCACACCCCACCACTCTTTGTAGTACTCCATACTCCACCACCCTTTCCGGTACTCCACACCACATCATCCTTTGCGGTACTCCACACCACATCATCCTTTGCGATACTCCACACCCCAAACCCTTTGCAGTACTCGACACCCCAAACCCTTTGCAGTACTCCACACCCTATCACCCTTTGCAGTACTCCACACCCTATCACCCTTTGCACTACTCCACACCCACCACCCTTTGCAGTACTCCATACCCCATCACCTTTGCAGTACTCCACATCCCATCACCTTTGCAGTACGCCACCCCTAAACCTTTAGCAGCAATACACCCCCTAAGCAGACCATTGTTACCATTAGAATGCCTCCATACATCAGCTGTCTGCATCAAACTGGTTCATGGATCAGTGGATGCACTCTCAGAGATCTGTGAGGGGCACAGCTAATATCTGGGGGGGGGGGGGGCACAGCCCATCCCAGCACACCCCAGCACACCCCACCCCACCCAAGCACACCCCTAGATCTGGCCCTGGGACAAGATGTTTAACATTGTTTTTGAAAAGCTCACCCTTCATTGGGGATTAGCAATGATAAAGCTTGCATGGTATTTACCAGGAAGAAATGGACACAATAGAATCCTCTTCTGTCTTCCTCAGCAGCTCTTGGCAGTACATCATGGTATAGATTGGAACACTAAATAGGAAATAGAAGTAACTTGTTATTCTTACTGGCAAAAAACAGGAATCTTTGGCCTGAATAATGTGGCAGAAAGGACAAGGGCATGCTGGGTCATTCAGCTCTACATTAAAGTGGTATTGAAGTCATTTTTTTTTCTAAATCAGATACTAATAATATATTTTAATCTATTTGCTCCTTGGAACTTCCTTGTTAAACCCTGCTGCTGCATTGCCTTATACAGTATTTGAGCCCCCTGTGCCGCCAGGACCTATGAAGTCCCACAGGGTCCCTCCTACTGGGAACTACCACTGTGCATGCAGCCATACAGAGCCTGTCAAATGCTCTCTGAAGAGCAATGCTGCAGATGATCTGCAGTGTCTGGGAGGGGGAGCGTGTGAGACACTAATGAAAGAGGATTTGAGTCGGGGGAGGTAAAGTTTTCATAGTTTATGAGATGTGTGCATCATACATTAACTACATATGGCAATTGTATACTCTGTTATAGAGGCAAAGCCAGGGGGCCAGGACTGACCATTTGGAAACTCGGGCACTGCCCGAGGGCCCGGGGTCAGAAGGGGGCCCCATAAGATGCCTCTGGTACCTTTTTCATAGGCTTTTTTGAGTTTGGGTAAGGACACAGGGGCCCCATGATCCCCTATTGCCTGGGGGCCCCATGAGTTGTCAGTCCACCCCTGGGCAGGGCCATGGATAAGGAGTACCACCAGTCCTCCTGTATTGGAACCGATGCCTTGTACAGCTCTCTCTGCAGCATCTGAAAGCTTCTTCTCCTCATCGTCCCGCTGGTTTTCAGTTGCTGCAGAGAAACCCATGCAGGGAATCGGTTACAGTAATTGCCCCCCCCCCCCACCTCGCCCACCATGGTGATCACTCTCCCTGTGCACATCTGATTCACCCAGCTTCCTGGGCCCCCACAGTGCCGGCTTCCTTCCACTTCCCAAGCACATAATAGGATCCTTCAGGGTGGAGATTGGGGGAAGGGTCTGATACAGGGGCGGACTGACCATTTGGAAACTCGGGCACTGCCCGAGGGCCCGGGGTCAGTAGGGGGCCCCATGAGATGCCACTGGTACCTTTTCATAGGCTTTTTTGAGTTTGGGCAAGGACACAGGGGCCCCATGATCCCCTATTGCCCCATGAGTTGTCAGTCTGCCCTGATAAACATGTCACAATATGTCAGGTTGGCTGTATGGAGCCCTGTGGTTTCTAACAGCAGCCCTGCATACAGGAGCCTTTAGTTCTACTATATCTGGTGCTTAGGATATTGATTTATCTTTCCTCAAATAAAGTTCGGCGTTGGATCTCTATCTCTTTCTATAGCATTTCTCTTAGATTACAATTATTATTATGTTAGGTTGTATGGTGATTTTAATCTGTATTCTGTATTTACAAATATAGTTTTATAACATGGTTCCATCTAGCGCATTATAGACCCACAATCTGTTCCTCCATGAAGGGATCCCCTTGATCTTTTTGTGATGGCAACGTATGGACAGTTTATTTGTGGTTTATTATTCCCACCACAATTGACATTGCATTTGTAATGATTTAATCAGTGATTTTGGCTAAAGGTGGTCTAGCACCAATGAAACTAATACATTAATTTGTAGCACCCTCAAAGTGTAGAGTAAAGTTAGGTAAATTTAGCTGGATTCCCTGTAATCAGGTGAGCAGGGGTTGATTATTTAGAGATGCTACTTTTTCAGGCCGCTTACCTCTTCCTGTCTTCTAGTGGATTCTAGACTCATAATAGAAGGAAGGACAAGGCATTCAGCCTGAATATTTATGGAATTCCAGCCAATGCCTGGTGAGATGTGCCCAGTAGGTGGTGAGAGAGCCTATAAATAGTCTGAGGCCTGAGCAGTGGGGTGCAGTGTTCCTGGGTCCAGTCCTGTAGGAGACCCCCTCTTCCCCTGGTGCAGGACCTTAGAAGAAGCTTTTACGAAGACACCGAGGTCCCTGTTCGGCATAACTGGGAGGCCTATTCACGAGTTCAAGTTCAGGGATCAAGTTGGGCCTGGAGAAACTCACTGGGGAGAACCAGGGGGAAGCTGGTGGGAAAGAGTCCATCTGTCCTATGGTGGAGTGAGTCTGCATCTCCCTCACTAGGAAGAGCCTGGTGGATTTTAGCAGGATACTACTGAGGATCCCTTGGCAATGGGAGTAGATGACTCCAGCGCTGAAGAATTTTAACTGTGTGTAGCTTTTAACTCTGAAAAAAGTACAGGTCACCATCAGCATAGAGATCCTGTGGGACTCTCCTTGTTCTGTACAGTGCAGCCTAAAGTTGAGAAGTCCTCAGGTTGTTCAGTTCTACAGTTTGGAGTGCAACTTTGATGCAACTTTGGATGGGTGCAACTTGGATACGACTTTGGCTTTCTTTAATGATAATAGACAACTGATGCATGTATAACATTCAGGTGCAACTTTAATATGACTTTTGAGGTTTTACAGTCTATGGCACTCAAGATGCACGAAAGTCGTACCAAAGTAGTGCATGAACTACTTTGAAGTTGCTGCAACTTTAAGTGGTGTATATACAGTATATGTATAAACGTTTGTCATTGAAAAACTTGGGGTATGACTTGTCATGCAACTTTAGTGTCCAAAGTCGCATGACAAGTTGCACAAGTGCGAATGGAGCCTTACACCTTACATAAACCAATCTTAATGTAACTTTTGCAACAAAAAATTTCTTGTGCCAAAACAAACCTATGCTGTAGTGTATCAATGACAATTATTAAAACAAACCTATGCTGTAATAGATTGATGACAATTGTTTGGAACTCGACACTGTATACCAAGAATTCAGTACCAAACACACCCACATTGTAAGATCAGCGCCAAATGCAACCTCCCCACGCTGAACTATTTGACCAACTCTTTAGAGTGCATTCTCACTCTCTTTTCGTGGAATCCACTACAAAGCTAGTGACAGAGTCATGATGCCCTTTCTTCTCTGCCCTGTGTTTACAAAAGTAAAACTCAAAGCGTAAGTGTTCCTTGGCATTCCTGGAAGTTGCTGGATTACTGTATGGGTGTAGATCCCAGGTGTAGAGCAATGTAAGCCAACTGAGCTGTGAAAGTTAAGCAGCAATTTGTGCAGAAACCACCCACCAGTTTTGGATGTTTACACAAAATGTAGCCTTTTCCAAGGACGCAGACTGCATTTTACATTGTGTCATGATAATAAGATAAACAATTTACACTCAACGGCCTGTATATCAGGTCCACCTTTTCAATTGCTTGGTAACACAAATTGCTAATCAGCCAATCACATGGCAGCAACTCAATGCATTTAGGCATCTAGACGTGGTAAAGACAACTTGCTGAAGTTCAAACCGAGCATCAGAATGGGGAAAAAAGTGAATTTAAGTGACTTTGAATGTGGCATGGTTGTTGGTGCCAGATGTGCTGGTCTGAGTATTTCAAAAACTGCTGATCTACTGGGATTTTAACACACAATCATCTCTAGGGTTTCCGGAAATGCGTGATCGCGCACGTGCACACGCACGGCGAAGATTGGCACCAGACGGGCTTTTTAAAGAGTGCCTCTGCCCATGATAGGTGCTGACTGGTCTTCAGCTCCCCCGTGTCCTGCTTGTTCCTGTGTGATTCCTTTGTTGCTGACCCGACTTATTCCTGACCCGACTCTGATTGCTCTCCTGATTGATACTGGTTCCTGACTTCGGCTCTGCTCCTGACCTTGGCTTTGCTTCTGATTCTGTACCTTTGCTTCTGATTCTGTGCCTAAATCAGAAGATCATCAGTCTTCCAAAGTCATCATCTGCAAGAGCTGCAAACAACATCTACTGGTGCCCTTGTCCCCCTGGTCCCTAGACTCCCTCTGTTCCAACTCCAGTGGGGTCAGGGCTAGTGACATAAGTGAGGCCGACCTCGTCATTTCAGTCTCCCATCAGGTACGTGACACCACATCTCGGGTGAGGCGGCATCATCCACTATGTGGATCTGCTTGTGTATTTATTCAGCTGACCACTGCATGAACCTCTCCACAGCCACTGGCCTCAGAGCCTGATCCTAGACCGTGACATATGACCAATGATGCCATGTACTTTTGTATGGCACCACCAACTTTATGTATACTTTGTGGCTAAAATTTGAGGACCTGTGAACATCACACCTACACTACCTTGCCCAACAAATGTGTTCTTCCTTCCAAATGACTGAGTTTGTTACTGCTACACCATACAAAGATATTTTAGACTTTTGTGTGTTTCCAACCTTGTGTAAAAAAATTATGATCCAACAACCTTGTGCACCAAGCCATCTCCATAAAGACATGGTTTGATGAGTCTGTTGCACAGGCTCTACTGCCCTGTACAGTGCTGTCAGTCTAACACCTGGAAGGTTTCTGCTAGGAGAAATGAGCAGAAAGATGACATCATCAATATGCTTCCTTGACAAAGCTGCATTGCCTGGCCACAAATTTTAAAAGTAAGGTCAAGGGGACCAGGATATGCTCTCTGACTGGATGTCTGGACCACAAAACTGGCTAAAAAGAAGTAATTTTTTTACCAGGTACAATAATTTTCTTGTATGTATTTGAACTTTGAATTAAGATCAGGAATTAATAAAAATGATTTTTTTACCATAGCCCAGTTGGACACAGCTCATGTTAGGAGAGTATCTTCGATAACCTTTCTCCTGGTCTGCATAGTCTGCACAATGCCAGGCAGGTGCACAGAAAGGCTCAACCAGCAGCCCACATGCTGCCGCAACAAAGGATGCACTCTGTTCCAAGATCTGCTTTACAAAGTGTCGATTGACGTTACATAACTCCACTGTGTACGAAGCAGCTGATACAACAGAGAATAGGCCGTTATCATGTAACTAATTAATAACTGAAGGGTTTTTTTCTTCTAGCGCTAATCTCTATTTACCAAGATAACGGTCAGCTGCTGTCTTGCCTATGCCATTGGCCTATACAAAACGTACTGTATAAATGGCTCACCCGATATCCCCAGCATGAATGTATTCTTCAATACCCCTATCACTTTATTTATACAAAGGCAATAATGCTTATCTCTTGCAGTTTGCTCTCACCTAGTGTGTGACATTTGTTTTGTGCGACAAAAAAAAAAAATCTTTCTATGTGTTAAGAAGCTTGCTTAGCACTATTTAACTTCCAAACTGACCGTGTAATATTTCAGGAGAACTGTCTGTATTCAAAAATATTTTAAAAATTTATGACGTGTGTTTGGCTCCAACAGACATGCAAATAAGACATTTTGCTATTATTCCTAAGACTCCATTCACAATTACGTGACTCCAAAGTTGCATGATTTCCAGTGCGACTTTGGAGTGCAACTTTAATGCGATTTTGATCCAATTGTACACCCTAGGGATCAAAGTGGCATCAAAGTAGTGTAGGCACCTTTTCAAAGTCTGCAACTTTAAGTCACATCAATTTGAATAAGTAAAAAAGCCAAAACCCTAACAAAGAAAAACTAATGGAGCTTTTCAAGGCCCCATACCATATATACAGATACACAACATGAAAACACTACATAAAATAGAACTAGTTGTATTGTAATTTTTATTAAAAAAAAAACACTCATGGGGTAAGAAAGACAATTAGGTCAGCCAAAATAGGCACATATATAGTAAAACAGCAAAAACAAAATATCAATCTATAAATAACAAAAAGGGAGGAAAAGGCTCTGGCCCGGGACGCAAAAGCGTCTAAGAGCCCCCCGATAACGTTGAATAAGTAGATCGTCATTAGGCAAATGTATTTCTATAGAGTTGAATTAGAAAAATGGATAATTGATCCAGAGATCCGACGCGTTTCGTGGGATAAGACCCACTTCTCCAGGGAATTTAGGAAAACAAAATAACAGTGCCTATAGTGAAATCAAAAAATACATAATCAATTAACAACAAAAATACAAATGAAACATAATAATAAACTCAATGAAAATGTAAAGCAAAAATGAGTGAATACAGTAAAGGCAGAAAATTACCAACCGACGATGATGCTCTGTACCATAGTAACACCTGATGTAGATGACGAGCAATATTGGTAGAAAATATAAGAAAGCTTTATTCACCGGACACCGGGGAAGTAACCACCAGTCCAAGAGTACCTCAGGTCCTGTTAGGGAACCATCAGTTGGTTTTCAGAGAAGTAAGAAACTCATCTTTGTTCTTCTTTTTCTGTTATAACTTTTTCAGTTTTTAACCATTGATTATCTTATGGACCCTTAGAACATTGGTTTGGCTTTCTGCTGTATATCTGACCAGAGATACTCTTGGACTGATGGTTCCCTAACAGGACCAGAGGTACATGGGTCTACAACCCATGATACATTAGTGTGATGGTGAGTGAGAAGAATGCTCCCTATACTTGTGGTCATTGGGAAGAATTACCACATTACAGTTATGCTGAAAAGGTCAGTTGTGTCAGTGGAAACTTATCTGAGAAATAGACATTTCTCATTGCTCAAGGAACCCCTAGCAACTTCTGGAGGAACCCTAAGGTTCCATGAAACCCTAGTTAAGAAACCCTTGTCTACCTAGTTAGAAGCAAGGTGCACCACATTTTTTAGGGACCTTCCAAAGCCGGTCTTTCAAGTGCTTGGTGATGGGCATACACAACTGGTTGGGGAAAGGAAAAAAAAAACCTGAAGGCCAAAGTTCCTCTCCATAACATCAGGGCAGGCCCGATATCCTGTACCTTCCATCTCTGTAGGAAAAAAAAAATGTGCATGCACATAAAGAAGTATTTAAAGTGTTACTAAATCCAGGACCCTGCATTCACTATATCCGGTCTCCCCAGACCCCGCATTCACTATATCTGGTCTCCCAGGACCCTGCATTCACTATATCCGGTCTCCCCAGACCCCGCATTCACTATATTTGGTCTCCCCGGACCCTGCATTCACTATATCTGGTCTCCCCGGACCCTGCATTCCCTATATCTGGTCTCCCCGGACCCTGCATTCCCTATATCTGGTCTCCCCGGACCCTGCATTCACTATATCCGCTCTCTCCGGACCCTGCATTCCCTATATCTGGTCTCCCCGGACCCTGCATTCCCTATATCTGGTCACCCCGGACCCTGCATTCACTATATCTGGTCTCCCCAGACCCTGCATTCACTATATCCGCTCTCCCCGGACCCTGCATTCACTATATCTGGTCTCCCCAGACCCTGCATTCACTATATCCGGTCTCCACGGACCCTGCATTCACTATATCCGGTCTCCCCGGACCCCGCATTCACTATATCTGCTCTCCCCGGACCCTGCATTCACTATATCCGCTCTCCCCGGACCCTGCATTCACTATATTTGGTCTCCCCGGACCCTGCATTCACTATATCTGGTCTCCTCGGACCCTGCATTCACTATATCCGCTCTCCCCGGACCCTGCATTCACTATATCCGCTCTCCCCGGACCCTGCATTCACTATATTTGGTCTCCCCGGACCCTGCATTCACTATATCTGGTCTCCCCGGACCCTGCATTCACTATATCCGCTCTCCTCTGGACCCTGCATTCACTATATCCGCTCTCCCCGGACCCTGCATTCACTATATCTGCTCTCCCCGGACCCTGCATTCCCTATATCTGGTCTCCCTGGACCCTGCATTCACTATATCTGGTCTCCCCGGACCCTGCATTCCCTATATCTGGTCTCCCCGGACCCTGCATTCACTATATCTGGTCTCCCCAGACCCTGCATTCACTATATCCGCTCTCCCCGGACCCTGCATTCACTATATCTGGTCTCCCCAGACCCTGCATTCACTATATCCGGTCTCCACGGACCCTGCATTCACTATATCTGGTGTCCCAGACCCTGCATTCACTATATCCGCTCTCCCCGGACCCTGCATTCACTATATCCGCTCTCCCCGGACCCTGCATTCACTATATCTGGTTTCCCCGGACCCTGCATTCACTATATCCGCTCTCCCCGGACCCTGCATTCACTATATCCGCTCTCCCCGGACCCCGCATTCACTATATCTGGTCTCCCCGGACCCCGCATTCACTATATCTGGTCTCCCCGGACCCTGCATTCACTATATCTGGTCTCCCACAGTACAGAGAACATGGAAATGCAATTATTTTAATAAATATAAACTGCTAAACACCTTTTCTCATCAGCAGTTGGAGCAGTCTTGTGCCTTCTATCAGTGTCCAGCAGAGCACATGTTAAATCTTGTATGAAGAGTTTTCTCTCTGCTCTAGGAGGATGCAGAACCCCTGACCTCTGTCTGGACAGTGCTGAGTGGCCCTGTCCTGATAACATGCACTCTCCAGGGAAAAAAAAAAAAAACCTCTCTAGCAATACACATCAAACTGAGCATGTGCAGAGTGACTGCACATGGTATGTCTTACCAGGAGATAAGAGGGGGTCCCTGGAAGAAGGGGAGGATCAGAGAAGTCCAGATCAAACAACCTTTTTACACAACGCAGATGATTAACCCCTTATGTTCCACCGTGAGCATAACAAGCATGCTTTACTGCATATACAGACTAATTGTACTGTTGTGGGTTCAGTAACACTTTAAACAAATCAAGACCTGTTCAGTAAATCGATCTTTTACTTACACTAGTCACCAATGTAATGGGGTACTTCTAAACTTACCACTAGTGTTAGGGGACCCCAACATTTTTACTGTCTGTGTTATTCTTATGTGTGTAATTTCAGAAACATTACTAAAAATGTTGTACATAGCAGTAGGGGGTTAAAAAAATATCTATTCATAGTGTAAAATACACTATGTATACCATCAGGGCTGCTGTTAGAAGCCAGAGGGCTCCATACAGCAAACCTGGCAGGGCCCTCTTAAAAAAACAAACAAATAAAAACACAGTTTACTATGCTTCAGTTATGAATGAACACAGTGAGTGATCAGTACTTATCACTCATTGTGTTCATTCAGGAAAGGCAAGGGCTGGTAAATGTGACATATTTATTGGACCCGTCCTCCACTCTGCATTCTGAAGGATCCTATTGTGTGCGTGCAGCTGCCGATGGGAAGGAGAAGAGAGAAGCCGGCACTGTGGGAGCCCAGGCAGCTGGGTGAATCAGATGTGCACAGGGAGGGTGATCGGCATGGTGGGTGGGCGGGTGGGGAGGGGCAATTACCGGCACTGATCCCCTGCATGGCTCTCTCTGCAGCAGCTGAAAACCAGCAGGAGGGAGAGAAGAATCCAGCATTCAGATGCTGCAGAGAAAGCCACACAGAGCATCGGTTCCAGTAATTGCCCCTCCACCGCGTTGGTCACCCTCCCTGCCCACATCTGATCCTCCCAGCTGCTTGGGCCCCCCCCTGCTGGCCTGGCCCGTACAATAGGACTGGTGGCACCCCCTTATCCATGGCCATGTATGCCATATTATTTATTCATTTATATTAAACAGTCTACAAGTGTTCATGCTCATGTACCACAAAAAGAAAGTATGATTAGTTGGGTTCCCCAAACCCTAAACAATGTTTCAAGAGTTCCTCAGGAGTGAAAAGTGTAAGAAAGGCTGTTCCAGAGCATCCCTGCTGGTTGTAGAGGTGATGTTTAGGCTCATTGGCCAGTAGGTAGACTCAAGAGGCAAGAGACGGGACAGGCTTAGAGTTTACGGAAGAAGTCAAACGGCACATATGACTTCAGCAGCCTACTTTCTTGGATCTACTGGTCTTAGTTTACATTGAAGGCAGGGGCGGACTGACAACTCATGGGGCCCCCAGGCAATAGGGTATCATGGGGCCTCTGTGTCCTTGCCCAAGCTCAAAAAAAGCCTATGAAAAAGGTACCAGGGGCATCTCCTGGGGCCCCCTACTGACCCCGGGCCCTCGGGCAGTGCCTGAGTTTCTAAATAATCAGTCCACCCCTGATTGAAGGCATCATCTTCGTATGCATTTGTATCCTATACTTCATTTGAATTGCCCAGGTTTACTTTACATGACGCAAGCTGATGGGTTGTTCTTCGGCACTCCACAGTGTACTTTTTGGAAAAGTTTTCAGGAAAGTTGATTTTACTTTTTATTATATAAGCGGGGCCTTTGGAGAATTTCATCTAAAGCCAAAACTTTCTTTTGGTTTCGGATAGATTGTGTAATTGTTACATTGCCCAGCTAATTTGGCTGTGAACATTTAGCAGCTATTTCTGCAGAAACTATCACTTATTTCTGGGTGTTTACAGAGACTGTAGCCTTGCCCAGGGACACAAACTGCTTTGTTATGATGATACGATAATCTGTTTAATCTGCATTAAACTGCACAAACATACTACTAGATAATGTTCCAGGTTAAGCTGTGGTCAATGGCGTCATGCACTTTAGTATGGCACTACCAACTCTCTGTATACATACACTATGTGGCCAGGAAAAGACGTATGACCATCAGGGCTGGCTTAATGCATGGGCACTGCCCAGGGGCCCCAGGTGCATGGGGGCCCCATGATCAAGGCCAGGACAGGAGGGAACTCCCAGGTGCTGTGTTGGGGGGTGCACTAGCAATGTGGCCGCTTGTGCCGCTCTTCCTTGACAAGAGTAACTGCAGTGTCACTCCTATCAGAAGGAACAGCAGCTGGCCCCTACTGGAGAGATGGATGATGGGGAATGTGGACACATTATGTTTATGGACATTGTGGTGGGGACAGCTGATGTATGGGGACACTGTGATGGGGTCACCTGATGTATGGGGACACTGTGATGAAGACACCTGATGTATGGGGACACCTGATGGATAGAGACCCTGTGGTGGGGACACCTAATGTATATGGACATGGATGGGGATACTTGATGTACAGGGACACTGTTATGGGGACACCTAATGTATGGGGACACTGTGATGGAGACACCTGATTTATAGGGACATTGTGATGGGAACGCCTAATGTATATGAACACTGTGATGGGGACACCTGATTGATGGGGGTATTGTTATGGAGACATCTGATGTATGGGGACACTGTGATGGGGTCACCTGATGTACGGGGACACTGTGATGAAGACACCTGATGTATGGGGACACCTGATGGATAGAGACCCTGTGGTGGGGATACCTAATGTATATGGACACAGATGGGGATACTTGATGTACAGGGACACTGTTATGGGGACACCTAATGTATGGGGACACTGTGGTGGAGACACCTGATTTATAGGGACATTGTGATGGGGACACCTAATGTATATGAACACTGTGATGGGGACATCTGATGGATGGGGGTATTGTTATGGAGACACCTGATGTATGGGGACACTGTGATGGGGTCACCTGATGTATGGGGACACTGTGATGAAGACACCTGATGTACGGGGACACCTGATGGATAGAGACCCTGTGGTGGGGATACCTAATGTATATGGACACAGATGGGGATACTTGATGTACAGAGACACTGTTACGGGGACACCTAAAGTATGGGGATCCTGTGATGGAGACACCTGATGGATATGGACATTGTGATGGGGACGCCTAATGTATATGAACACTGTGATGGGGACACCTGATGGATGGGGATATTGTTATGGAGACATCTGATGTATGGGGACACTGTGATGGGGACACCTGATGGATCGGGATATTGTGATGTGGACACCTGATGGATGTGGCCACTGTGATGCGGACACCTGATGCAGACTCGTAGGGGCCCCAGTGCATTACTTTGCCCAGGGGCCCATAATACTAATAAGATGGCACTGATGACCATCACACCTACACTATATTGCACAACGTATGTGAACTATAAATTATTGAGTTCAGGGGTTTCCAGTGAAGGGTACTATTAGTGCTACAGCATACACAGATACTTTATATTGGGCTTTTGTGTGTTTCCAACAGGTAGCAGCATCAATTAGAGATGTATGTACTCTGTTCATTGTTATATAAGCCCCATATATATGCACAAGAAGGCTAAAAGAGCACAAACAATAAATAAGAAAAGTATCCGAATAAAAATGGGCCTAATCACTCAATGCTGAGATAAGCTTCAGTATCAACAACCAATATGTACTGAAAGTTAAGATAAAGATGAAAAAAGGGGGCACGACTAGCAAATAAACGTAATGAAGAATATATTAGCATACTTTCATCTTTATCTTAACTTTCAGTACATATTGGTTGTTGATACTGAAGCTTATCCCAGCATTGAGTGATTAGGCCCATTTTTATTCGGATACTTTTTTCATTTATTGTATGCTCATTCATACTCTTTGTACATGTATAAGGTATATATCTAGCTGATGTTGCTACCTACAGTTTCTTCCTTCTGGTTCTTTGCCAGCGGTTATACCACCCTGGTATAGCTACATATGAATTATAAATAATAATAAAAAATTTAAATTTATAGTGATATATAGCGCTACCCCAATAGGAGCAGCTGTTTAGGATGGGTCCTTCACCTTGACCTCCATGAGAACTTCATCCTCTCTGACACACTACTGTAGATCGAGTGTACAAAATGTGCAATATCACAGAAAATCACTGAAAGTATTATCTGGTAATCAGCAATAATATCATGTCCATGTAAATAGGTACTGAACCAGTTAGAAAAGGAAAACGTAATATATTGTCACTCAATATGGTAGGTAACAAGGCAAGCATGGAAATGTATTAACAATGGTAATAACACAATTTAGCACACAGAGTGATTAATAATAAGGACTAGGCATAAGATGACACTTGGCATCCAGATCGGCATAAACAGTAGCGAGCTCACATAAAATGCAGCAGTGGGCAGCAATAAAGCTTGATTTACTGAATACAGGAGACTATACTGCCAAAGTGCATTAATGGCGACTATGCTAGGCCTAGACTGAATGGGTGTGCACTGTCCATAAAAATGAAAGAAAGGGGAGAAGGGATCAAAAGGGACTTGCAGGATGGTTTTACTGCAGGGGCAGTCCTTTATGTTGTTCGTCTGCCGGCTATTGTTGGGGCCCTTTAAGAAAAAGTGGTGTACTTAATGACAGTTTTTATAAACCAGAAGGCAGTATAGTTGTGGTACAAATGCAGTAAAACTGCTGTAGATGCAGGTCAAATACAGTGACAGCTTAGCATAACTGCAGTATAGGGTTGGTATGGGTGTGGTATAGGTTTGGTGTAAATGCGTTATAGGGCTGATATAGATGCAGTATGGGTTGGGAGCACTAGGTGACTCAGTCTCTGTTAGCTGTGTCAACAAT
Organism: Staurois parvus; assembly: GCF_062004578.1. Taxonomy (NCBI): domain Eukaryota; kingdom Metazoa; phylum Chordata; class Amphibia; order Anura; family Ranidae; genus Staurois; species Staurois parvus. Next base: position 619,763 of record NW_028318727.1, read on the forward strand.
GGACAGATAGTCCTCTCACCAGTTCCACAGTTACTGCGGATGCTTGCTGTAGAAGGGGGCTTCAATCTCCCCCTGAAAGCCTCTGGTGATCAGCAGTGAAAAGCAGAGGGTGGGTAGATGCTCCAGCCTCTCTGCTACTGCAGTGCAGGATCTGTGATGTGGGGCAGTACTGTCCTCACTACAAAACTAAGGTTTTCATCCCCACTGACAGGTGAATACTCAGACAGAGGTGCTCTCTCTCCCACTCCTCTCCACCAAGAAGAGGAACTTTCCATGGACAGTTTATGAAAAAAATCCGCTCTCCACTCCTCCAACTGCACAGTGTCTATGGGATTTGTAGTCTAAAGAGTCTATGGATCCTATTTATATGGCTGCTGTCCCAATAAAGAAAACCTCCCAGGATGAAGTGGATATATTCCTAGCATCGCATTGAGAAAGGTGATTTGCCTCCACCGTATACTAGCTACAAATTTTGAGATAATATTGACTTACTTAAAGGCATTCTGAAATGGTTATGTTTATGTCGGTGCTGGAACAGCATATCCACATGTACAGGTTTGTATGCTTTGGGTGCTTTGTAATCATTTTTTTAACATCTGATTTTACAAAAACACGATGGAACAAAACTATATTTTTTATGACTAATGTGCTTTTGTGGGTACCTAAAAAGTCTGTGCTTTTCTATGTTGCTCTGTGATCAGTTCCCCTCTGTGTGTGGTACCTTAATCTGATCCAGTAGTCCTTGTATCCTGTAGTATTAACTGTACCCTTCACTGAAAACACCTGCAGTCAATAATTTGGAGGAGTGTCCATATACTTAGGAGTGATGGTCAGGTGTTCCTAAACTTTTTGGTCATGTAAAAAGTTTTTATATATACATACATTATCCCCAAGAAACCCATACAGCTGTTGTACAGAAAACAAGAAGAGTTATTGCTGTCATAGAAAGGTACAAGCAGGGGCGGACTGACCATTGGGGAACTCGGGCACTGCCCGAGGGCCCGGGGTCAATAGGGGGCTCCATGAGATGTCCCTGGTACCTTTCATAGGCTTTTTTGGGAGTGATTTGAGTGCGGACGAGGACACAGGGGCCCCTATTGCCCGGGGGCCTCATGAGTTGTCAGTCCGCCCCTGGGTACAAGTCATAACTGGGTACACAGCTGGGGGACTTGGGTGATTTGACATGACTATTGCACCAGAGATAGGCTTGTCCACTCCCCATTACCACCATGACCGTTCCGTACAAAACCCCCCCTTTTCCCTTAACCAATATACTTACAAAAAACATGACACCAAGTTTGGAGAAAATGGCCAACACGGCCTTTTATTAACAACACAAATTTAAATACACCAACCATTCCTTATAACAGAAACCCAAAGAATTGTTGTTGGTCTTCGAAGGCACCCCCAAACAATCCAAAATTCACCTGCGGACAACCATATACACTAGGCCTCCAGCCGCAACCAACCAGCTCGGAGACAACCATACCGTCCGCAGTGCAGCACCACCACCTTCCAGTTAAACCTTGGTTACCTGGGAATGTCCCCGGGCATCCCATGCCACCGATGGGTCCCACACCATTGTTTTTACCTTCCAAGATAAGAACCGCCTCCAAAGACCAACAACCGCCCAGGAACCAACATAACCCCCCTTTACCTGGAGGGACCCAATACTCACCAAGACAGGGAGGGCGGGAGGGAAGCTCTCACCTGACGTCCAGCTCCAACTGATGCCCCCTCACTGAAACCCCCCAGCCTAAGGTACAGGAAACCCCACCTACTCTCAACCTTCCACCAACCAAATACCCCCACTAACAAAAACAAACCCCTTGGATCTGCCTTAACCCTTTCTGTTCCTCCTTCGCCACTCTGGGCCTAGTCATGTATGCCCTGCGCCATTTCTTCTTTCTTTTTGCTAAGGACATTTCTTTTCCTTGTTAGGTGTTAATGCTGAATACTGTATGGAGGGGTTATGCAAAAGAAATGTGTTGTTACCAAAACAGGAGGTGAAGGATAATCTTCCAATAATGGCACCTGTTCAGGTGACAGGAGTCTAAGAGGGGGTTGCCCTCATTTTGGAGTTTCTTTTGTGTCTTCAGGAGAGGGCATTAGAGGAATCTCTCTGAAGGTAAATACAGCAAAAACAGCAAAAACCAACAAAACAAAACAAAGAAAAACGCTATCCAACACTAAAAAGTTGACTTTACATTAGGTATTCTTTATTTTTAAAAAATAAACATGATTTCAATGTTGTTGGATTCTATTCTACAGCCGTGTCAGATACGTTGTACAGTATGGAAAATTTACATTAAAGATGAACTTCAGGCAAATAGCAAAATACAAAGATGAAGATATACACTCAGCTGCCACTTTATCAGGTCCGCCTGTTCAATTGCTTGGTAACGCGAATTGCTAATCAACCAATCACATGGCAACAACTCAATGCATTTAGGCATCTAGACGTGGTGAAGATGACTTGCTGAAGTTCAAACTGAGCATCAGAATGGGGAAGAAAGGGGATTTAAGTGACTTTGAACTTGGCAACTGAGCTATTTTCACAGACAGTTTCTCCCATCCACAATGTTTAACGAATGGGAGAAGTCGGTGTTTTTTCAAAACTGCCCATGAAAATACAGATGGTTGCCACTCTGACTTGCCTCTCCCAATCAGGGGCGTATTTACCACAAGGCAAACAAGGCATTTGTCTAGGGTGGCATTTTTCAGGGGGGCAGCGGCATCTTTCAGGGGGAAGTGGCATTTTTCAAGATGACAGCGCTGCCCCCCCCCCAAAAGAAGGGATGGAAGAAGGGACACACAGCATGGGGACCAGGTGGGATCTGAGAGAGGCTGCTTGATGGTGTATGAAGAGCCTGTCTCTTGTTCCCAGAGATGTCTGGAGCTGTGAAAGTGAGTGTCTTCTCTTTCGTAGGGGTGGGGGGTTGCCAGTGTATGGGGGGAGGTGGTAGTGGGAGGCTCTCTCAGGTGGGGGGCTGGGGTGTTGTTAGTCAATGTCAGGCTCTCTTTTTGGGAGAGGAGGGTGTTGGTCAGTGTCAGAGTCTCTCCGTGTTGGGGGGCATTTTTGTGTTGCCTAGGGCAGCACGAAACCTAAATACACCACTGCTCCCAACTCCTAACTGGACAGTAAAGGGAGAAGCAGCAAGATGGTGAGCTCATTTATCTGTCACTCTGCTCTCTCCTCCTATCAGCATGCTTCTTTATACACTGCAGTACAACTGGCTCTTGTGGTGCTTCTCCCTCTTCAAATCTTTAGCTCTGCTGTACAGCAAAAGGATGATACCGAGTTAAATTCAGGTACGTACACTGCTTGCGTATGAAGAAATGTCTCATGATGTACTAATGAACACAGGGCTGCAATAGTTTATGTCTTTTCTATCTGCCTGGAGTTCAACTTTGAATAACTCTGAATTTCTGAAGTAAAATTATGGACAATTATGCTGCTATCAAAAAGTTTGGTAAGAAAGGTTCTGGTAGCAAACAGCTGTGATTTAAAGCCCTGGTAGGAAAAAAGTTGCCATGGCTGTTAACTATCTCAACCATCTCAGGTCATAAGGTAGCTTTTCTTGACTATTAAGGTACTTTCAAAGGTTTCAGGTTATTACTGCTGGACAGTCAGGACTGAAAGGATATAGAAAGTGCCCCCCCCCCTCATTTAGAGTCTTTAGATCCAATTTTCTCCTAGCCTACTCTGGAAAACACAGTCCTTGGAGACCATCTGTCTTATTTCAGGCACAGAAAGTACAAATTGTCAATATTCTCCAGTACTTCACTCATTTCATGAGTCTCTTGTGGATGATCACCAGTTAATTTTCTTCTGAGGGCTCTGACCTTTTCTATTCCTTACCTTGGAGGTACTGAAAGGTACAGTACTTCATACAGGGAGGTTATCTGAGGCTTTCAGAGCAATCAAAACCGGGAACAAGTTATCCAATTCACAGAGAACCCACAACAAGAGACAAAACTTCAAGAAACCCCTGAGCTATCTTTCATATGTAAGGGAACATCTGCCAAAAATGACTATACATAGACTTCTCAGTGTGATGATCAGTGGGAAGAATGCCCCTTACATTGGTGGTCAGTGGGAAGAATGCTCCTTACATTGGTGGTCAGTGAGAAGAATGCTCCTTACATTGGTGGCCAGTGGGAAGAATGTTCCTTATATTGGTGGCCAGTGGGAAGAATGTCCCTTATATTGGTGGTCAGTGGGAAGAATGCTCCTTACATTGGTGGCCAGTGGGAAGAATGTTCCTTATATTGGTGGTCAGTGAGAAGAATGCCCCTTACATTGGTGGTCAGGGGGAAGAATGCTCCTTACATTGGTGGTCAGTGGGAAGAGAGCCCCTTATATTGGTGGTCAGTGGGAAGAGCGCCCCTTACATTGGTGATCAGTGGGAAGAGCGCCCCTTACATTGGTGATCAGTGGGAAGAATGTTACTTACATTAGTGGCCAGTGGGAAGAATGTTCCTTACATTGGTGGCCAGTGGTAAGAATACTCCTTACATTGGTGGTCAGTGGGAGGAGCGCCCCTTACATTGGTGGTCAGTGGGAAGAATGTTCCTTACATTTGTGATCAGTGGGAAGAATACTCCTTACATTGGTGGTCAGTGGGAAGAATGCTCCTTACATTAGTGATCAGTGAGAAGAATGCCCCCTACATTGGTGGTCAGTGGGAAGAATGTCCCTTACATTGGTGGTCAGTGGGAAGAATGTCCCTTACATTGGCGATCAGTGGGAAGAATGTCCCTTACATTGGTGATCAGTGGGAAGAATACCCCTTACATTGGTGATCAGTGGGAAGAATGGTCCTTACATTGGTGGTCAGTGGGAAGAATGTCCCTTACATTGGTGGCCAGTGGGAAGAATGCCCCTTACATTGGTGGTCAGTGGGAAGAATGCCCCTTACATTGGTGATCAGTGGGAAGAATACTCCTTACATTGGTGGCCAGTGGGATGAATGCTCCTTACATTGGTAGTCAGTGGAAAGAATGCTCCTTACATTGGTGGTCAGTGGAAAGAATGCTCCCTACATAGGTTGTCAGTGGAAAGAATACTTCTTCCATTGGTGATCAGTGGAAATAATACTCCTTACATTGGTAGTCAGTGGGAATAATGTTCATTATATTGGTGGTCAGTGGGAAGAATGCTTCTTACATTGGTGGTCAGTGGAAAAACGCTCCTTACATTGGTGATCAGTGGGAAGAATGCTCCTTACATTTGAGGTCAGTGGGAATAATGCCCATTACTTGGTGGTCAATGGGAACAAAGCCCCTAAATTGTTGGTCAGTGAGAAGAATGCTCTTACATTGGTGGTCAATGCAAAGAATTTCTTAGATACAGTAGTTAAAAAGATCATTGGTGTCAGTGCTTACCTTTTCATGGACATTCATTTCTCATTCCTTGTGGAACCCCTAGCAATCTCTGCAATGTCCAGATTTGGGACAGATTAAATTAAAGAACTACTTTTCAACTGTAGAGATCACCAAACAAAAGACAGGAGATGTTTACATTGGTGGAATGCTCCTTACATTGGTGGTCATTGGGAAGAATACTCCTTACATTGGTGGACATTGGGAATAATGCCCCTCATATTGGTGGTCATAGAGAAGAATGCCCCCTATATTGGTGGTCAGTGCAAAGAATTTTCTAGAAATAAAATGATAATTGGTGTCAGTGCTTACCTTTTCATAGGCATTTATTTCTCATTCCCCATGAACCCCAGCAATCTCTGGAATAACCAGATTTGGGACAGATTGAAATAAAGAGCTACTTGTCAACTGTAGAGCTCACCAAACAAGAGACAGGAGATGTCTCCAGGACTATAAAGAACCTTTTGACCCCCTTCAGATTTGATTTCTATTGTTTAATATGGTCACAAAAGTAGCCAAAGAAGGGTAACAAAATTCAGAAAAAGTAAATATAAGTTGTAAATGTTGAGGCTTTGTAATGCTTCCTCTAACACTACTGCTCTAAGCACTCACCCACAGGGCCATTATGGCAAACATGGACCTAAATGTAGAAATTAGTTTTACTTTTTGATTCCAAGCCACTGTTATCAAATAACCAGCAGTGGCAAACCGCTTTATTAAAATGTATGTTCAGGCATTACCCTAATTTATACCCAAAAACCACTCCTCCCCCTGTAGGGGCAGATGCTGGAATCCACATTTCTGACCCAGTCATGCCCCCAGACCTACATATCCCAACAGCCCTTTCCCTCCACACAGTATGTGGGCAGGCACTTGGAAGTCAAAGCAGCAGATTTGCTGTGCTAGCGAATCAAGAATTCAATGTAAGCACATGGAAAGGGACAAAGAGAGGTAGAGACAGGCAAAGTTGTGTAGCCCAGCAGGCAGGGCTGACAACGCTGCTTGGGAATTCATTGCAGCGAAGACATCGTGTCCTCATCCCAAACAGGGAATTAGAAGCTCACTAGATATTTGAAAGATTGGCAACAGGGGGTCATTTGCATTAGACAATCACTTGTAGGTGATATTTGAGGAAGTAGGTGACCCGAGACTTACCTGTTTATGTCTATATAGGGCCTGCAGGTAGAACACCTGAGCTGTACTTGGTAATTACTATGGGGTAAAGGTAAACGTAACAGACTGTTCAGCCAGAATACTGTTCTCCAAATATGCCGTGGATTTATTGTTACTCATAAAAAAGACCTTTCTCACCGTGCAGTTGGATCAGAAGTTGTATTTAATTTTCTGAATGGTGACCTAGATAGCGGGGGCCAAAAGGGTAGCTACTTCCTCTCCTCTACATGAGAAAATACACCATATAAAAAAAGTCTGTGTAGGATCTTAGGGTTCAAGAACATGGGGCTTCAACAGGCTTTTTAAATGCCTGGCATAATTTCTCAGGATTTTATTGCACCCAGGGAGCTGCACATGCCATATACAGCCTTCCATACCATGGAATGGCTGTATCTGGCCGTGCTCGTGTAATTGCTGATGCTACTTTGCTTTGGTGCTTACCTGTGCATGCGTGTACAATGTTTTTTCAGACGTCTTAACTGGGTGAAAAAAGCCAGGAAATTATGCGGGGGAGGGGGGCAGAAGGGATATGTACCCCTGGTGCAGTGCTTTACTGTAGGGGGGGGGGTGCCCATAGAGTAGCTAGCCTGGGGTACCTAAGGTACATACTTGCATCTCCTGCAGGGTGCCCCAAGTCATCTGTACTGTGGTTGCCAACATTGCAGCAACATCTGTCTGCCGGTTTCCTGTCAAAACAGTGAAAGTCAGAGCAGGGGGGAAAACCTTCCCTGTTCTCCTCCTCAGCTCTGACATGTCTATTGACAGAACATGAGGAGGAACCCAGGAGGAAGTACATCACCAGGTATGGAGCTGCTCTGTATCTGAGGTCTGTGCTTGGAGGGGAGCGTTTGGAGGGAAAAGTGTTTGTGCTTCAAGGGAAATTGGGGGGGGGGTGGGGGTAAAATAATAGGATTTGTGTTGGAAGACAGGGTTTTTTTTGGGGGGGGGGGATTTATGCAAGGGGAGTTGTTGGAGGGAGGCTAAAATAAGAGGATTTGTGCTAGAAGAGGGGTTTGCAGGAAAATATGCTGAGCGGGGGGTAAACTAGGAGGATTTCGCAGTTTACAAACTTTATCCTGGGCACTGGGGGACATTGTCCCGACACTGCCATGTGTATGAACTCTTGAAGTCAAACTCCAGTTTGGTCATTCCCCTTCCCCCACTTTCTCCCTGAAGCCCCAATGCCAATGTTAAAAGACCAATACATACCAATACATACTATTGTTCCTCCAGTCTTCAGGCCAGTCTGGTGACCTCATGGGTCCCTATTTCTCAGTGGCAGTGGTGGGTGGTCCTTCCCACTGGACTGAATGATGCTTAATCAGGGCTTTTTTTCCTCAGAGAATAGATGCAGGTACTCCCCTCTTCCAAGTCACCCTTTGTCTCTGCTCCTTACCCACCTTCGAGCATCGTCCTTTGGTTCCACCCCCTACACACATTCGAGCACCATCCTTTGGTTCTACCTCCTTCCCACCTCCGAGCACCATCCTTTGGTTTCACCTCCTACCCACCTTTTGAGCACCATCCTTTGGTTTCACTTCCTATTCACCTCTGAACACCATCCTTTGGTTCCACCTCCTACCTACCTTCGAGCACCATCCTTTATTTCAACCTCCTACCCACCTCCGAGCACTATCCATTGGTTCAACCTCCTACCCACTTATGAGCACCATCCTTTGGTTTCACCCCTACCCAAGTATCAGTACCTCCCCTTTTAGAGAATACAGATCAAAGTATCATTTTGTGGTTTGTATGAAATTTGTTAATAATAACAAGAAATGCTTTAAATTGCATACCAGCATCTCTTTGGATTGTAGGAGGAAACTGGAGTACCCGAGGGAAATCCATGCAGGAATAGGGAGAACATGCAAACTCCAGGCAAGTGGTGCTGTGGTTGGGATTCGAACCAACAACCCTGGTACTGCCAGGTGGAAATGCTAAGCATTTAGGCACAAAATGCTCGTACATCTTGGGGGACACAATTTGGCATGTTTGTCCTGGGCTCTAGATGACCTTGTCCCGGCACTGCTTCCAGCGACAATAGATGCCCCGGCAGCCAGCATTAATAGACTCTCCGGCAACCCTTGCCATGATATACATCCAGTGCTGGAGTAGCCAGGACTGCGTTCCCCCGAGTTCCTGCTGAAAAAAAAGCCCCGTGCTTAAAGCAGAGTTCCACTCACACTGTAAAAAAATAAAAGTCAGCAGCTACAAAAACTGTAGCTGCTGCCTTTTAAAAAACAGCCACTTACCTGTCCCATGATCCCGCATTGCCCCCGCCACAGCCCATTTCACTGGCCATCCTGTATTCTAGGAGGCCAGCATCTTCAGTGTGGGCACCCAGCTGTGACAGCTTGTGGCTTCACAGCCAGGTGCCCACTGCACATGCGTGAGTAGCGCTGCGCTTCCTGAATGGCCCCATCATCTTCTGGGACCTGTCATGTGTCCCACAAGACTATGGGGAGGGAGGGAGGACAACTTCCGCTTCCGATCGCCTAGGCGATCACAGCGGAAGTGGGAGCGGGTACCTGTCAATTTTGGGTACTCGCTCCCCAAAGGTGCCAATCCTTAATGGGGAGCAGGGGATCAATCTTTAAAGTGGAACTTCCGCTTTTGGGTGTAACTCCACTTTAAGTAATGCTGTAGTTATCCTGACGACTTCAATTGGACGACGAAACGTGTCGGGTGGAGCTTGTGACGTCATAACGTTTTTTGGAGGGACGGCGGCCATTTTCTTGGTTGGAAACGTGATTCAAAAGCTGGTAACCACCCAATACAATGTACGAGTAACTTGTAATAAACAGGGTGATTTTATTATTTAAACACTACACTATAAGTGGCCTTTTTCTTCTATTCCTCATCTAAATATTGGATGGGAGTCTTCTTTTAGAACAATTCTCAGATCTTTTAGAGGAGGATTGATATCTATCTGGATGAGGATCGCTGGTTCTATGATCTTCACATATTCATCTTCCAGTTGAGTTGCCTATATTGGCCGGTGTGTTTTGGTCAGAACTTCTGGTAAGGGGCTGAACCATTTGGGTGCCTTGTGATGGTGGATCGTGGGAATTGCATTTGGGACTTTTTAACTGGAACTTTTTTTGATTTATTGGACTCTATGTTTTTTTTTATTAGCGCTGCAATTTTTATTTATTTTCTACTAATGCTGTAGTTATGTATTAGTTGTACAGAAAACAGAAAGAGTTAATGCCGGCTGAAAGAGGCCCAAGGTATGATACTGGGTACACAGCCAGGGAACTTTTAAAAAAATTGTTACTTCCGTGTTTGCTACCACTGCTTATTACAGCACAGGTTATGTAAGAGTAGTGTGTGTACAGTAAGGATTAAATACAATATTGCCTTTTCCCCGGGGCTTACTGCAGGCGAGAAGCCATCGTGTGTTCCACAATTCCTATACAGTTTCCTTTTAATACCAGCTCCGGTCTTCCAGAATTATAGTGTATAGTCGTATTCCATTGACATGTATCTAAACCTATCTACACAAAAAAATGTAACATACTGCAGCTAAAAGCCTAGTACACACGATCGTTTGAAAAATCCCGCTCTCCGAGCGATCGCACGATAATCTGATCGTCAGTACACAGCTTTCCTCTGAAATTATTCAAAGGGACAAACACCAAAAGTTTCATTTGAATTAGTACAGTTTTCATCTGAAAATACAATACAAATACAGTACAACATAATACATGACATCACTTTCACATTTTTTATTCTGTCGTACAAGAGTTTTTATAATTTTAGTAACCCCTTCACTTTCGATATGAGATGCAAAAAAAAAAAAGGACAATCATTTGTCTGATATTCTCTGATATTTTCATCATGTGTGCAAATGGAGAAACAGAAAAAGGGTGCACCGACCTAGTGCATTATCGTTTCAAATATTTATTGAAGAAATAAAGTAAGTATCATACTCACAATAGACATAAAAACACAGGCATGTTAAACTGAACAAGATGTATGATCCAAACAACATCTGAGTCCATAAGATGGAACCCTGGATGACCAACTGGCTAACGCGTTTCGAGGACACAACCTCTTCCTCAGAGCTCATCATGTGTCCAGGGCCTAATTGGTTCACACTAAGAGGACCTGAAAGTCACACGACTTAACTCCTTCACGCCGGCGCCTCCCGGCCCTTTAAGAGTTTCAAAAGGTGGGAGGCAGGGCGGGGTTTAGGGTCATGTGACCGCTGTGACATGCCGTCACGGCGGTCACATGATCGGGAAAGGTCCCGATCGAAAGAGGAGATCGGGACCTTTCCGTGAGTACCGGACATGTGTGCTGGGAGCGCGTAGGGCGCTCGCTCTCAGCATATATGTTCTTTTTAAATAGAACACAAATGTGCGGCTGCTCGGCGTCTAGGCCCAGACACCGGGAGGCCGCACATTTGCATTCGGCCGGCGTGAAGAGGTTAAGGTGCAACTTTGCCAGATAATGGAGATTTAATGGCGACTTAAGTACGACTTTGATGCGATTTGATGCACAAATTTTTGCCACACAACCAGGGGCGGATTGACAACTCATGGGGCCCCCGGGCAATAGGGGATCATGGGGCCCCTGTGTCCTTGCCCAAACTCAAAAAAGCCTATGAAAATGGTACCAGGGGCATCTCATGGGGCCCCCTACTGACCCCGGGCCCTCGGGCAGCGCCCGAGTTTCCAAATGGTCAGTCCGCCCCTGCACACAACTTTGTCTTGGTAATTTTCCTGTAATGTCGAATCCCAATCATATCAATATAGATGAAGATCCAACTTGGAGGCGGCTTTCATTAAAGTCTATGGGCACAGGTGGGATAGAAGTCGCAACATTGTTACAGTCTGATCACTGGGAGAGAGGAGACTTAGGAAATGCTTCCTCCTGCCTGCAGAAGACTGATGACAAGGCAAGGTTACTGGAGTAGAGCTCAATAGCTTATTATTGATAAAAGGTTAAACTTTTCAGAGATTGATTATGGTATTGTATTTTGTGACGCCTGAAGATTTCCTAAAGGTCCCCTTTAATTTAAAGTTATTCTCCACAAAAAATGCAGGCATTTAAACCTATTGCATCCTTGAGAGTCACCAAAAAAAACACCTTGATTTCATCTTTCATATTGACATTTCGACTGAATCTCCTGACCACACAAGAATGTAAACTCTCAGCTACACTCATCCCTTGAAACTAGTATGCAAGGATCTAAAAACACCTTTGATGATTAGTAACAGATTGATAACTATAGAAACATAGCTAGAACATATCCATCCTGTATATTGTCTACACTATAATGCCAAAAGTATTGGTCCGCCTGCCTTTTCACACACATGACCCTTAATGGCCCCCCAGTCTTAGTCCGTAGGGTTCAATATTGAGTTGGCCCCGCCCTTTGCAGCTATAACAGCTTCAACTCTTCTGGGAAGGCCGTCCACAAGGTTTAGGAGGGTGTCTATGGGAAGGTTGGACCATTCTTCCAGAAGCACATTTGTCAGGTCAGGCACTGATGTCGGGGGAGGGGGCCTGGCTCGCAGTCTCCGCTCTAATTCATCCCAAAGGTGTTCTATGGGGTTGAGGTCAGGACTCTGTGCAGGCCAGTCAAGTTCCTCCACCCCAAACTGGCTCCTCCATTTCTTTATGGACCTTGCTTTGTGCACTGGTGGGCAGTCATGTTGGAACAGGAAGGGGCCATCCCCAAACTCTTCCCACAAAGTTGGAAGCATGAAATTGTCCAAAGTGTCACCTTAAGAGTTCCCTTCACTGGAACTAGGGGGCCAAGCCCAACCCCTGAAAAACAACCCCACACCATAATCCCCCCTCCACCAAACTTACACTTGGCACAATGTAGTCAGGCAAGTACCATTCTCCTGGCAACCGCCAACCCCGGACACATCCATCAGACTGCCAGACAGAGAAGCGTGATTGGTCACTCCAGAGAACACATCTCCACTGCTCTAGAGTCCAGTGGCAGCGTGCTTTACACCATGGCATCTGACGCTTTGCATTGCACTTGGTGATGTAAGGCTTGGATGCAGCTGCTCGGCCATGGAAACCCATTCCATGAAGCTCTCTACGCACTGTTGTTGGGCTCATCTGAAGGCCACACCAAGTTTGGAGGTCTTTAGCTATTGACTCTGCAGACAGTTGGTGACTTCTGCGCACTGTGCGCTTCAGCATGCGCTGACCCCGCCCTGTCATGTGACGTGGCCTACCACTTGGTGGCTGAGTTGCTGTTGTTCCCAGTTGCTTCCACTTTGTTATAATCCCACTAACAGTTGAGCGTGGAATATTTAGTAGCCAGGAAATGTCACGGATGGACTTATTGCCCAGGTGGCCACCTATCACGGGACCACGCTTGGAGTCACTGAGCTCCTGAGAGCGACCCATTCTTTCACCAATGTTTGTAGAAGCAGTCTGCATGCCTAGGGGCTTGATTGTATACACCTGTGGCCATGATCTCCATGTATAATACTTAAGGGGGGATATGATCTCCATGTATAATACATAAGGGGGGGATATGATCTCCATGTATAATACATAAGGGGGATATGATCTCTAAGTATAATACATAAGGGGGGATATGATGACCATGTATAATACATAAGGGGGATATGATCTCCATGTATAATACATAAGGGGGGATATGATCACCATGTATAATACATAAGGGGGATATGATCTCCATGTATAATACATAAAGGGGGATATGATCTCCATGTATAATACATAAGGGGGGGATATGATCTCCATGTATAATACATAAGGGGGGGATATGATCTCCATGTATAATACATAAAGGGGGATATGATCTCCATGTATAATACATAAGGGGGGGATATGATCTCCATGTATAATACATAAGGGGAAAAATGATCTCCATGTATAATACATACGGGGGGGATATGATCTCCATGTATAATACATAAGGGGGGGATATGATCTCCATGTATAATACATAAGGGGGGATATGATCTCCATGTATAATACATAAGGGGGGATATGATCTCCATGTATAATACATAAGTGGGGATATGATCTCCATGTATAATACATAAGGGGGATATGATCTCCATGTATAATACATAAGGGGGATATGATCTCTATGCATAATACATAAGGGGGGATATGATCACCATGTATAATACATAAGAGGGGGATATGATCTCCATGTATAATACATTAGGGGGATATGATCTCCATGTATAATACATAAGGGGGGATATGATCACCATGTATATTACATAAGGGGGGATATGATCTCCATGTATAATACATAAGGGGGATATGATCTCCATGTATAATACATAAGGGGGGATATGATCTCCATGTATAATACATAAGGGGGATATGATCACCATGTATAATACATAATAGGGGATATGATCTCCATGTATAATACATAAGGGGGATACGATCTCCATGTATAATACACAAGGGGGGATATGATCTCCATGTATAATACATAAGGGGGGATATGATCTCCATGTATAATACATAAGGGGGGATATGATCTCCATGTATAATACACAAGGGGGGATATGATCTCCATGTATAATACATAAGGGGGGATACGATCTCCATGTATAATACATAAGGGGGGATATGATCTCCATGTATATTACATAAGGGGGATATGATCACCATGTATAATACATAAGGGGGGATATGATCTCCATGTATAATACATAAGGGGGGGATATGATCTCCATGTATAATACATAAGAGGGGATATGATCGCCATGTATAATACATAAGAGGGGATATGATCTCCATGTATAATACATAAGGGGGGATATGATCTCCATGTATAATACATAAGGGGGATATGATCTCCATGTATAATACATAAGGGGGGGATATGATCACCATATATAATACATAAGGGGGGATATTATCACCATGTATAATACATAAGGGGGGATATGATCTACATGTATAATACATAAGGGGGGATATGATCTCCATGTATAATACATAAGGGGGGATATGATCTCCATGTATAAATACATAAGGGGGATATGATCTCCATGTATAATACATAAGGGGGATATGATCACCATGTATAATACATAAGGGGGGATATGATGTCCATCTCCTAGATTGTAAGCTCGAAAGAGCAGGGCCCTTGATCCCCTCATGTTTTGCATTGTATTGGTATTGTTCTGTCCCCCTTTGTAATGTACAGCGCTGAGCGAACTATTGGCGCTTTATAAATACTGTATAATAATAATAATAATAATACATAAGGGGGATATGATCTCCATGTATAATACATAAGGGGGGATATGATCTCCATGTATAATACATAAGGGGGGATATGATCTCCATGTATAATACATAAGGGGGATATGATCTCCATGTATAATACATAAGGGGGGGATATGATCTCCATGTATAATACATAAGAGGGGATATGATCTCCATGTATAATACATAAGGGGGGATATGATCTCCATGTATAATACATAAGGGGGATATGATGTCCATGTATAATACATACGGGGGGATATGATCTCCATGTATAATACATAAGGGGGGATATGATCTCCATGTATAATACATAAGGGGGGATATGATGTCCATGTATGATACATAAGGGGGGATATGATCTCCATGTATAATACATAAGGGGGGGATATGATCTCCATGTATAATACATAAAGGGGATATGATCTCCATGTATAATAGATAAGGGGGGATATGATCACCATGTATAATACATAAGGGGGGATATGATCTCCATGTATAATACATAAGGGGGGATATGATCTCCATGTATAATACATAAGGGGGGATATGATGTCCATGTATAATACATAAGGGGAGGATATGATCTCCATGTATAATACATAAGGGGGGATATGATCTCCATGTATAATACATAAGAGGGGATATGATCTCCATGTATAATACATAAGGGGGGATATGATCTCCATGTATAATACATAAGGGGGGATATGATCTCCATGTATAATACATAAGGGGGGGGATATGATCTCCATGTATAATACATAAGGGGGGGGATATGATCTCCATGTATAATACATAAGGGGGATATGATGTCCATGTATAATACATAAGGGGGGATATGATCTCCATGTATAATACATAAGGGGGGATATGATCTCCATGTATAATACATAAGAGGGGATATGATCTCCATGTATAATACATAAGGGGGGGATATGATCTCCATGTATAATACATAAGGGGGGGGGGATATGATCTCCATGTATAATACATAAGGGGGATATGATCTCCATGTATAATACATAAGGGGGATATGATGTCCATGTATAATACATAGGGGGGATATGATCTCCATGTATAATACATAAGGGGGATATGATCTCCATGTATAATACATAGGGGGGATATGATCTCCATGTATAATACATAACTGGATATAACATTTCTAGGTAAAGTAGATCCAGGGAATATCCGATTGCCTCTCGGGGGATCAGGAAGGAATTTTTTCCCCTGCAGGAGCAAATTGGATCATGCTTTGCTGGGTTTTTTTGCCTTCCTCTGGATCAAATGTGGGTGTAGGATTTTAACTATTTTTTTGAAATGGTTGAACTGGATGGACTTTTGTCTTTTTTCAGCCAGACTAACTATGTAACTATGTAAAATACACATGGATCTTGTATGTAGGCTAGGTTCATATTACTGTGACCTTCCTGTTTGTAGGCAGCCTGTTCATTTCAATGGATTGCCCTTCCCGCAGAAACATAGAGAAAGAGTCCTTGACCCTTATTTTAAAAAATTGCGCTGTCCCAAGCTGCGCGATGCTGTGGCACCCTGTGGTTTAGCGTGTGTAAAAAATGCCGATGTGTGGGGGTGCTATTAAGGATTATTGGCACCCTCGTGTGCCTGCTAAATGCATTCCTGACCCCCCAGTAATGTGAAGCTAGCCTTAGACAATATTAGTTTCGCTTGGAGTTCAGGTTTAATTAACTGCAGACTATTATGTAAAGAGCTTAAGAATTTGTTGGCATGATATAACTGCAAAAATCTACTTATACTGAATGCCATTGTGTAATATTGGTGAGCCGGTCCAAACTTCAGCGCACACCCTACTGCTTCATTTAATTGTTTGTTTACTGAAATTTTTTTTCCTGTACACGATGTGCTTTTTAAAAGTTATGTGATTACCGCCAGAAAATTCTTCATTTATTTCCTTTTCTCTTTCCCAGACTGGTATCCATACAATGAGGTGAGTGTGTAAACATTTCCCTATTCCAACATACCTCCTCAGTCACCATGCCACCAAATGCCGCTCGAGAAGAAAAGGCAACGCCTGCGAAGAAACCAACACATACAGCAGTGTTGGTCTTCTGTGGCCTCCTAATGCACATGTTGGTTCCTTCCACTGACACCCTAAGTCACTAGGTACATGGGCGTCCCTTGGGTTGGTGTCACCCGGTGTGGTAACACTTGGTGACACCCCCTCCGACGATCCCCGCAGAATGGATCGGATCTGCGGATTGAGCATAATGGACCGGACTCTGATCCATTATGCTCCCCAATCCGCAGAGCCGATCCATCCTGCGAGGATCGTCAGCATGCAACCTATACGGGGTGACACCGGACACGTTCCACGAAAAGTTGTAAAGAAAATCGACGATCCCCGAAGGTTGGATCCGATCCATCCTGCGGGGATCGTCGGCTTGCTTTACAACTTACCTTTTCGTGGAGCAGGTCCAGTGTCACCCCATGTGGTTGGTGTCACTGGGTGCGGCGCGCACCCCCCGCACCTGCCTCAGGACGCCACTGACTAGGGATCCCCTGCTGGATTTGTTACCAGGGGCCTAGCACTACAAGGAAAGCATTTTAGCAAGAGGTCCCATTGATTTTCAGCAAGCCTGCAGTTACAGAAAACTGATAAGTAATATCCAACCTGATAGACCCCCCCCCCAAATAAACACAGTTTGCTATGCTTCAGTTATGAATGAACATAGTGAGTGAGGTACTAATCACTCATTGTGTTCATTCGGGAAAGGAAGGGACTGATAAATATGACATATTTCTTGAACCCTTTTTCCAGTCTCCATCCTGAAGAATCCTATTGTGTGCTTGCATCTTCAGTTATGAATGAACACAGTGAGTGAAGCACTGATCACTCATTGTGTTCATTTAGGAAAGGAAGAGGCTGATAAATATGACATATTTCTTGAAACCTTTTCCCAGCCTCCATCCTGAAGAATGCTATTGTGTGCTTGCAGCTTCAGTTATGAATGAAAACAGTGAGTGAGGTACTGATCACTCATTGTGTTCATTCAGGAAAGGAAGGGACTGATAAATATGACATATTTCTTGAACCCTTTTCCCAGTCTCCATCCTGAAGAATCCTATTGTGTGCTTGCAGCTTCCAATGGGAAGGAGAGGAGGGAAGCTGGAAGTACTGTTGGGGTGGGGGCACACAGGGGGGCCTGGGCAGCAGGTGGAAACGTATGGTGCACAGGGAGGGTGATCGGTGTGGGGGGGGGGACAATGACTGGAACTGATCCCCTGTGTGTCTCTCTCTTACCCCCAGTTCACATCTATGCAGCTGTGCGGGACATGTTTTGCATGGGTACAAGAGCATTCATTTGAATGGACTCCCATGCCCGTGACACGCAGGGAAGAAGTCCCTGCACTACTTTTGAAATCGCAGTGCACACGGGAACCTCGGTTCCCAGTACGGTTGCGTTTTCCAGTGCGGGCGGCGTGCCATTAGAACTAATGGCACCTGCCTGCGGGTCCGCATTTCTGTGTGCGGGTGATGCGGATCCGCAGCAGCGCCACCTGCACAGATGTGAACCTAGGGTGAAAGCCTTCAGGAGGGAGAGAAGGAGCCAGCTTTCAGTTGCTGCAATAGAGGGGATCAGTTCCAGTAATTGCCCCCCCCCCCCGATCACCTCCAGTACCTACATCTGATTCATCCTGCTGCCTAGGGCCCCCTGCTGGCCTGGGCCCCCTACAGGAGGACCACTGGTACCCCTTTATCCACAGCAGATCACAGTCAGCCCCAGTCCTGCCCGGTGCACATCTCCTGATGTTATAGACATTTCTGTTCCTCTTTTTCCTATTTAAAGTTCAGATTTCAGCAACAAAATCCGTCCATTTCCTACCCTCCAGACTCCATGTTTATGAATTGTGGTTATTTCCACTTGCGGGGTCTGTGCCAATGTAATTTTAGCCACATCCTGCTGCTCGCTCTGTCCTCCCGGCCCAGATGAAACCTTCTTTTATAGAAGAGATGTTTTTATCAAATTGATCCTTGGCTGATACAGAGCAGGATTGGCCTGGTACTGGACGCACTCCTGTCAGCGGATGTCTGCTGCTCGTCACCAGCAAATTAGCTGACCGTGTTACTAGGCACCATTATTAATCAATTATAGAACTTATTCAGTCTTTGGCTTTAATTAGCGTGTCCCTGTTTGCCCACTATAATAAGCAAACCATGGCTTTCCAGCTGAGGTGGAACTACCCAGAATGCCTAGCTAGCTCTGTTTAAAGAGACCCTGTCGCCAGCATCCCTGGTGACTCTCTATGCTATAGTGTTCCTTTTTCCTTCTCCCATGGGTGCTCTTGAAAGTTTATGGAGGGAGGGGAAAGGAGAGGTGGAGGAGCTGGGCCAGCACAGACATTAATTATACACTCATGGGAAGGGGCTGCGGTAGGAAATTGACTCTCCTGAAATAGGCACATTGCAAGACAATAAAAAAATCTTATTTGGAAAGGAAAAATGCTGCAAGGTCCCAAGCACTCTGCGCGTTGATCCCCCGTGCAGCAAACTCCAGCTTCAAGGTATTTGCACCGTCCAGACCCACTACTGGCAGCCAGATAACCACTTACCTACCAGGGCAATTTTTTAATTTTCTGCTCATATGTTAAATTAGAAATTACTCAAACCTCCCCCACACACACACATATATATATATTTATTATTATTTATTTCAGGTACTTATATAGCGCTGTCAATTTACACAGTTCTTTACATATATATTGTACATTCACATCAGTCCCTAACCCTCAAGGGGCGTACAATCTAAGGTCCCTAACCCTCAAGGGGTGTACAATCTAAGGTCCCTAACCCTCAAGGGGTGTACAATCTAAGGTCCCTAACCCTCAAGGGGCGTACAATCTAAGGTCCCTAACCCTCAAGGGGTGTACAATCTAAGATCCCTAACCCTCAAGGGGTGTACAATCTAAGATCCCTAACCCTCAAGGGGTGTACAATCTAAGGTCCCTAACCCTCAAGGGGTGTACAATCTAAGGTCCCTAACCCTCAAGGGGTGTACAATCTAAGGTCCCTAACCCTCAAGGGGCGTACAATCTAAGGTCCCTAACCCTCAAGGGGTGTACAATCTAAGGTCCCTAACTCACATTCATACATACACATACTAGGGACAATTTAGACAGGATCCAATTAACCTACCAGCATGTCTTTGTAGTGTGGGAGGAAACCGGAGTACCCAGAGGAAACTCACGCAGGCACAGGGAGAACATGCAAACTCCAGGCAGGTGGTGCCGTGGTTGGGATTTGAACCAACTACCCTAGTACTGCCAGGTGGAAGTGCTAACCATTTAGCCACTGTGCTGCCCAACGCACGCACGCACGCACGCACACACGCACACGCACACGCACACGCACACACGATATAAATACCATTTAGCCACTGTGCTGCCCAATGCACGCACACACTCTATAGATATAAATATATATATATTTTTCTTTCCTGAAAGGCACTGGAGATTAAAGGTAGTATAGTTCATTTCATTTAGCATTTTTGTATTAGTGTTTTTCCCATTTTTTAAAAAAAGTTATGTGTGTACTTTTGCTTTAATTTGGCTTTTATTTAACTTTTTTTCATTCTCCAGTTTTTTTCTTTCAAAAAAAGAGAAAAAAATGTTAAATAATGAAAAATAATTTGACTAACGATGGACTGTTTTGTGGCACAAGAACAGTTCTAAGATGAAAAGAACAATTTAAAGCGCATTGCACGCTCATAAACCACCTTAAAGGAGAACATTGGCTATTTTTTTTATATCCTTTATAATTCTTTTTTTTTGTTCTGTGGCATTAGTAAATAAATAGGAAAGCATATTATATTTACTTGTTTTAAACTTTTTTTCTATATTTTTTCTGTTACTTCCTGGTTTCTATGCCTAGGCAACTGATGTCATACATCCCAGGAGTCTTCAGGAGGAGAGGAGGGGTTTGCTGATGTAAGCACACCCTCCTGCCTGCATGCCTGAGCTAAAAGCAGATGGATTCCAGGAAGGAAACACTACATGAATCATCTGCCCTTACTGTCGAGGCAGCAGTTGAGGGTGTACACATGAAGTAGCTGTGATGCTTTGCTTTGGGCAGAATTTATACCTCCTGAAGCTTACGATGGGCATAGCACCCGGTGAACGCAACCCATTCAAGCAAATGGAGCTGCTCTGCAAACACACTGCAATACATGGCGATGCACTAATGCGGAGTTCAAATGGTTAAAGCAGGCGATGAGGAGGTGATACAATGACTCCTCACCGCCTGCCAAATGCTTAAACCTCACAATACGAACTGCATATAAATCAAAAACGGATCCGAACCGCATTCCTATGCAATTCACATGCAATTCACTGCAGTGTGATTTGAGCCCATTCATTTTGAATAGGCTCAAATCGCACCACATCACACCAAACTCATGCACGCAGCAATTTTGGAACCGCACTGCAACCGGATCACAACACAATCCATGCACATAATCTGCATTGCATTCCAATCACATGGTGATCTGCAACGGGTGTCAGTGCAACCTTCACAACACCCAAACTGCAGGTCGCAAACGCAGTGAAGGAAAATGCTCTCATTGACTAACATGGGATTTCACATGTCATGCAACTTGGATGTCATGCAAGTTGGATCCCAAGTCTTGGCAGTGTGAACCGAGCCTACGTCTGGGTTCACACCACACTGCATCAGAATCGCACCCCGTTCATGCGAACCGCTGCAGGTGTATATGTTACCAACAGCCCAAAATCGGTTCGCAAAACGCGGTGCGATGTGCAGAATCGGATCTCATAGGTGTGAATACTCATGCAATCCGATTCTAATGCAGACAAAAAAAAGGGTCCTGCACCTTGTTTGGTGCAGATGCGGTGTGATCTGAGCCCTACAAAATGTATGACTCAAATTGCACCGCACAGAATTCGCATGTGATTTGCACAGGAATGCGATGCGGTTCCTGTGCGAATCACATGTGATGTTCCACACCACAGAACTGTGAACCCGGGCTTAATGTTCCGTCTGAAGCCATGCAAAGCTGCAAGGCTCAAGAAAGTAATCTATATCCATACAAAGGGCAAATTCTGCTTTGGTTTCCTGGGTTGATCTTCTCTTTGCAACATTGTTTCTATTTCAGTGTATCATTGTTGTTGTGTTGTGATCATTTTGCAACAGTAATGAAGACAGATAATTAGGCTAGGTTCACAATAATGCGGTGCGGTATATAGCATGTGATTCGCACAGGAACTGCACCGCATTCCTATGCAAAGTACATGCGATTTGTGTGCGGTGCAATCGGTGCGATACCAAAAAGCTGCAGGACCCTTTTTTTGGGTCTGCACTAGAATCAGATAGCATGGGTATTCACACCTATGCGATCCGATTCTGCACATCGCACCACGTTTTGCAGAAAGCTTTCGGGGTGTTGTTAACTTAACATACACACCCGCAGAGGTTCACATGAATGGGGTGCGATTCTGATGAGGTGCGGAATTCGCACAGAAAACGCTGCAAATTCTGCACCGCATCAGTGTGAACCCGGGCTTAGTGTGCAGATCATACCGTAGCTGTTTAGGTTGGTTCACATGGGCGGTTTGCGTTCCAATCAGCAGGGGATCCGCTCACATATCCCCCACTGATCAGAGCAGAGTGGTCGGATGACAGGTCCGAGCCCACTCAGATTATACAGAATGGTACGGACTGAGCCTGCTCTGCTCTATGGGTGGTCAGGAATAAATGGACTTCGCTGTTCATTTACACCCAGCTGCCTCTGATCCGGTCCGCTCAAAAAGAAGAGGACTGGAGGTAGACAGGTGTAAATGGACTCAAGTCCATTTACATCCGCCGTTGCATAGGAATGCATGGACCATCCGATCAGGTCGGTTCACCTGGAAAACCAACCAGCACAGCTGATTGGCTAGTTCTCTGTACTGCATCAGTATGAAAGCGCCCTTAGAATTAAAAACTTGACATAGGGGTTAAAACTGCTAAAAAAAAAATATTCAAAATGTAAAAAGAAGCTTTTAATGTTCCATAATGAATATATGCTGTTCTTAAAAGAGGAGTTTGGGGCCGCCCCCCAAAATATACTTACCTAGGTGGGTGTGGATGCAGCATCGGTGCATCTGCCCCCTGCCAGCTCTAAAAGTGAGAACTCAGAAATCACATGACTGCTGATTGCTGCTGTGAGCAGAGAGCGGTGACAGTCAGTCACCGCTCTCTGCTCTGCCCCCCCACCCCCTTCGCGCTCACTGGAGCTCTGGGTTTTGGAGGGAGGGATCGGCTGGCTCAGGCTCTAAGCAGGTCACTGAGAGGCTGCACCAGGTGCTGCTCCAGACTCTGGGGTGAATCCCTACTTTAATGTCGGGATCTTTCCCCAGCCTGGACCAGCTGAGTTACGTCCAGGGGCGGACTGACCATTTGGAAACTGTCTGAGGGCCCGGGGTCAGTAGGGGGCCCCATGAGATGCCCCTGGTACCTTTTTCATAGGCTTTTTTAAGTTTGGGCAAAGACACAGGGGCCCCATGATCCCCTATTGCCCGGGGGCCCCATGAGTTGTCAGTCTGCCCCTGGTTATGTCAGAACTGCACTCCTGTGATCCACAGGAGAAGTACAGCCAAAAGAGCTTTGGTTGTACTTCTCCTTTAATGCTGAAGTGTAATCTTTTATATTTTGCCTTCAGTGATTCCTCCCTCTCCCATCATCAACATACCAATAACAGTTTTAAATAAAACTTTTCTATTTTCATTACAGACCTTTATTTTACATCCAGTGATGTCATCACCAGGTTTCTGTGCATTTCTATGCAATGAAGCAGATCATGGCTGGTGGGACAGGTCAGCACGGTGCTGTGCAAAGCTTCCCGAGATCATCATAGCACCCTTCCTCAGTACACCTCTCAAGATCCTTCTGCCCTGATGCAAGCAGTGCGCTGTGGCCCTCAGGAGGGGTTATGCAAATATCAAAATGCCTTGATGGGTGGTTATCAGCAGGGGTGGACTGACAACTCATGGGGCCCCCAGGCAATAGGGGATAATGGGGCCCCTGTGTCCTTGCCCAAACTCCAAAAAGCCTATGAAAAAGGTAGCAGGGGCATCTCATGGGGCCCCCTACTGACCCCGGGCCCTCGGGCAGTGCCCGAGTTTCCAAATGGTCAGTCCACCCCTGGTTATCAGTGTGGAGGAAAGGGTGTTCTTAGGCAGGCTGCATTTACCTTAGGCAATGCCCATGTGTGATGTTGCACCTCCAGGATTATAAGAACAAAAATGCAACAAATAAAATGGGCGGGCCAGGGGCAATGATGCTGGGGAGGAAAGGGCCAGATGATGCTGGATGTTATTCAGCTAGGAAATTAGGCTGGCTCCTCCTGGCTCACAGTGTGCAGTGAAATCAGAGTCCAGGAGAGGAGACGGTACAACTGTGCAAGACTGAAGGGAAGGCCAAAGGTCAGCTTCAAATATACATTACATAAATCAACAGGAATGAAAGAAATGATTCCTTGAGATCAAAGGCCAAAATGTTTGTTCTCTTCTTATGTTTGTTGCTCTTCTTTTGCTCCCAGCTGCTGGAAAACAAACAAGAGTTGCCTGTGAAGCCGAGTCGATACCAGCGGGTCACCGTTCCATACAGGTCCTCCGCTGGGAGCCCCAGAAGCTTCCATTCGGAATGACAGATCCCTTCAAATCCCTGAACTTCACACAGCGCTGATCCATTTGTGTCGCGTAATGGATGGCCTGACCCGTGCTGAGGACTAATTAGCCGGATTAATGTCCTCCCAATGCTGGGAAAATAATGGAAGGGGGGGGGGTGACAATCCATCCTGCAGATGATTTGTCGCTTTTCATAACTTCCAAATAAATGCACGCCAGGCTCACTTCACACCGGAGACTGCGAAAAAAAGCAGCAACAAAAAAATACGCTGCGGGAACTGTATGTGCAGAGGAGGAAAGAAAAACAGCACTTTATGTACAGTTCCTGTGGAAGCGTGCCAGAAGAATCCCGCAGAGAATAGGACCACCCACCCTGCGCAATTTATAATATTTAGATTTATTTTCGCATGGAATCATGAATTTTATTTATGGGAACGCGATTTCAAACGCTTGCACTTCCCCTGAGATGGGCACGTTAAGGCAGCCATTTTTTTTTCTTGCTGGCCGGGGTTTGTGGAAAGGCCTACTGTCTTGGGGCAAAGGATAGGTCACCTGGCCAACAAAAATGAGGCTTGGTGGGCCTTGAAGAAGTACCTAGCTTTCAGAGGTGTACTAAATTAATAGACACTCGGGGGGGAAAAAGCTTTGGAGAAGACCTTAATAGGGGGAAACAGAAAAAAAATCTCTAGAGATATCGAAGATTATGAGAAATGGTGTATTTTTAACTGGAAGAAACCATCTAAGCCGTTCCCTAGAAGAGGGCTTATGGAGGAAGGGTCCTCCAGTATAGAAGTATCACAGTCTCAGCAAGATCCCAAGCATGCTAATGTAAAGAGAAGAGGAGCATGCTCGAGGGGATCTACAACAGTACCTTTAAGTTGGCATTCTAATGGGGACCATCGCCAACAAGCCTCCTTCAATGGGAAGAAAGCCCAGCCTCACTGTTCTACTATTGTAGCACTACCCCCTTAGGGGTTGCTGTTGAATTTGGGTCCCCCTATAGTCCTGCAAAGCCAGTCAATCAGCATTTTTCACACACGCGTCCATCCATGGTCACAACTCAAGCCTAGAGCATTGGTTTTGTTATTTTTTATTGAAAGGATTAAACTTGGATGGGGTAAGGGGTGTAGAGGATGCCTAAGGGAACCAAAATCTTGAGGATGAACTTCCTGAACTATTCACAGCTTCTCTTTTAAGATACACAGTCTCTGTTGGAGTGCTAGCCAGAAACTCTAGGTGTAGTACACCAGACCCCAGATGAACTCCTCTTCATCCAGCACTCCGGTAACTTTCCTTTCCTGAGCAGGGGATCTGGCTCCTGTTCCTTCAGCTAAGGTGCACAGTCACTAGAAGGGGGCTAGTCTGGTGTCCCACCAGAGTGTTCCTTCCCCTATTCACCCAGGGGGCGTAGGTGTACTCACTCAGTTCCTCTCCTATACAGCTTGTGGATTGGTTGCTGCTTCCAGGCCTATCAACTGGGTTGCTCCATCCTCTCTCAGAGGACCAGGGAGTCCTGAGCTTTCCTCTTCTCTGGCTCCAGGTTCACAGGCAGGCCCCATCCCAGCAGGTCTCCTGGCAGCCCTTCTTCTCCACTCTCACATCTTCCTCACTCCAACTCCTCCTGCACTCTCTGACTCCTGCTACTGAGCAGGCTCCAACACCTCTTACGTGAGTCCAATCCCTTGCCAGGCCTCCTGTTGGGGATTGGCTGGGGTCCCTGAAAAAGTGCAGCCAACCACTCCTTACTCCTCCTTCACTCACTGTCTCCAAGGTCTTCCTCCCAAAGTCTCAGAGCAAGGGGAAATTCCAGAGGGGCCGGCCTGCAGAGTCTCAATCCTGACCAAATTTTGACCCTTCTGACTATCTCACCTAGCTGCTAATCAGCTCCTCTCTAGCCACCAGGGATCTAGCTCCACCTAGTGTAACTAGGAGGGTGCTACACTAGTAACCGTAGGGCACTATAGGGATACCTATGTTGGGTGCATATAAAAACACAAATAATCATAGAAAGCAAGAAGGTAAAAAGATCCTTTCCTCTACAGAAATAATAAAGGAAGTCGCTAGTAACAATACTGGTCAAACTTCCAATAACACACCGGCAGAGAAATTCAATACACTAATATCAAATTCTTATTAGCTTTTAGAGAATATGCCCTCAGAGCTTGATCAGAAGTGTACTGGGCCAATCAGAGTGGCTCTATACCATGTGATCACTGTGACAAATCACCACATCACAGTAGCATGCGTATACAGTAATTTTGACTGAATAATCAATAACAGTGGACAAAAAAAAATCACCCCCACCCTTCCCCCCAGAGCAGCACAGTGTAACTATCACTGCTGAACCAGTCAGTGTCCCTGATCACTATCACATTAGTCTCAGTGTTCCTGATCACCACCACAGCAGTCCTAGAGTCCCTGATCACTGCAACACCAGTCCCAGTGTCCTGGATCACACCACACCAATCTCAGTGTTCCTGATCACCACCACACCAGTCCTAGTGTCCCTGATCACCATCACACCAGTCCCAGTGTCCCTGATCACCACCACACCAGTCCCAGTGTTCCTGATCACCACCACAGCAGTCCCAGTGTTCCTGATCACTACCATAGCAGTCCTAGTGTCCCTGATCACCACCACACCAGTCTCAGTGTTCCTGATCACCTCCACACCAGTCCCAGTGTTCCTGATCACCACCATAGCAGTCCCAGTGTTCCTGATCACCACCACAGCAGTGCAAGTGTTCCTCATCACCACCACAGCAGTCCCAGTGTTCCTGATTACCACCACAGCAGTCTCAGTGTTCCGGATCACCACCACACCAGTCTCAGTGTTCCTGATCACCACCACAGCAGTCCCAGTGTTTATGATCGCCACCACAGCAGTCCCAGTGTTTCTGATCACCACCACAGCAATCCCAGTGTTCCTGATCACTACCACAGCAATCCCAGTGTTCCTGATCACCACCACAGCAGTCCCAGTGTTCCTGATCACCACCAGACCAGTCTCAGTGTTCCTGATCACCTCCACACCAGTCCCAGTGTTCCTGATCACCACCATAGCAGTCCCAGTGTTCCTGATCACCACCACAGCAGTGCAAGTGTTCCTCATCACCACCACAGCAGTCCCAGTGTTCCTGATTACCACCACAGCAGTCTCAGTGTTCCGGATCACCACCACACTAGTCTCAGTGTTCCTGATCACCACCACAGCAGTCCCAGTGTTTATGATCGCCACCACAGCAGTCCCAGTGTTTCTGATCACCACCACAGCAATCCCAGTGTTCCTGATCACCACCACAGCAGTCCTAGTGTCCCTGATCACCACCAGACCAGTCTCAGTGTTCCTGATCACCTCCACACCAGTCCCAGTTGTGCTGATCATCACCATAGCAGTCCCAGTGTTCCTGATCACCACCACAGCAGTGCAAGTGTTCCTCATCACCACCACAGCAGCCCCAGTGTTCCTGATTACCACCACAGCAGTCCCAGTGTTCCTGATTACCACCACACCAGTCTCAGTGTTCCTGATCACCACCACACCAGTCTCAGTGTTCCTGATCACCACCACACCAGTCTCAGTGTTCCTGATCACCACCACAGCAGTCCCAGTGTTTCTGATCACCACCACAGCGGTCCCAATGTTCCTGATCACCATCACAGCGGTTCCAGTGTTCCTGATCACCATCACAGCAGTCCTAGTGTCCCTGATCACCACCACAGCAGTCCCAGTGTTCCTGATCACCACCACAGCAGTCCCAGTGTTCCTGATCACCAACACGGCAGTCCTAGTGTCCTTGATCACCATTGTGTCACCATAAGTCACTCATTCACATGTGCAATGCTCTCTGAAGAGCTATCAGTGTTTAGATTTCTCTTTAGAGAGCATGTGAAAGGCAGTGAGCAGTTATATTTGTAAAACAATATGTATCCAATTGTGAGAGGCTGGGACCAGATACAAAAAATTTTGTACATGGGGGGTGAAGGTCCACTTCAACCAGGTTGTGTATTCACTGGTTTTGCTGAGATGAGCTACCTGATATGATCTTGTATTGAACTGACTGTATGCTCAAGCGTGTACATCAATACATTTTAAAAATTAAAATGGGACTTGGTGTGAACATTAGCAATATGCATTTACCAGTAGGGTCATTACACAGGTTGCCTAATGCCTCTTCTATACTTAATGCTTTTTACCTGTTACATGCAGTGCCTCATACCTCTTTATTATACATGGTGCCTAATGCCTCTCTTACTCTCAATGCTTTATACCTATTACATGTAATGACTCATACCTCTTCACAGTGCCTAATGCCTCTCTTATACTCAGTGCTTTATACCTATTGCATGCAATACCTCATACTGTACCTCTTTATTACACAGAGTGCCTAATGCCTCTCCTATACTCAATGCTTCATACCTATTACATGCAATACCTCATATCTCTTTATTACACACAGTGCCTAATGCCTCTCCTATACTCAGTGCTTTATACCTATTACATGCAATACCTCATACTGTACCTCTTTATTACACAGAGTGCCTAATGCCTCTCCTATACTCAGTGCTTCATACCTATTACATGCAATACCTCATATCTCTTTATAACACACAGTGCCGAATGCCTCTCTTATACTCAGTGCTTAATTCCTATTGCATGCAATACCTCATACTGTACCTCTTTATTACACAGAGTGCCTAATGCCTCTCCTATATTCAGTGCTTCATACCTATTACATGCAATACCTCATATCGCTTTATTACACACAGTGCCTAATGCCTCTCCTATACTCAGTGCTTTATGGCTATCACATGCAATGTTTCCTACCTCTGTATTACACACAGTTCCTAATGCTTCTGCTATACTCATTCCTTTATACCTATTACATGCAATGCCTCATACATCTTTATTACACACAGTGCCTAATGCCTCTTCTATACACAATGCTTTATAAATATTATACACAATGCCTCATACCTGTTTGTTACAGACAGTACCCAATGACAGGTGGTGAGGAGGCATTGTATTACCTCCTCGCTGCGTGCTTTAACCCCTTGAAACCCACAAAAGCAAGCCACAACTACGTACATTGCACTTGGTTGCGAGGTACTTGCAGAGTGGCCCCATTCACCTGCCTGAAGCATAGTGCCAGCCAAAAGAGACAGGGGGGACACCCCTGGCCACTGCCTATGCAGCTAAAGGGGGTAGTGGTAGGGAAGTGGTAAAAGCGTGGGTCAACTGCAGGGTTTTAACGCCCCCCCCCCACCCCCAACCATTAGTGTGAACAAGGAATTAGGATTTGTATAACTTTTGTAAGTACATTTATGTACCAAATATGAATAAACAGATTTTACAATCTTCTTTCAAACATTCTAACTCTCCTTGTATAAACCCAATCTAATGTGACACCCTTTAAAATGTTACCAGTGTTGCATCACTGTGGTCACTTAGGCAGTACAATCATTGTGTGTAGTCTGATGTTATGCGTTTGTAGAAAGTATGAACTGTCTGTAATACTTTAAGTAGAATGTTGTTTAATAACAAAAATTTGGATTGGCGACCCCTCCTGGCATGTGACTGTGCGATCCAGACATGTGCTCACTCATCAATTGAACTACAACAGAGAATGGACAGATGCAATATATTGTAAATAGTCGCCTTTGTTATGCTCACATATTTTAGTAAAGAGATTATTTGGATGTTTTGACAATGTAATTGCCTGTTCTTTGGTTTGTCCTTATGCTCATTTTGTTCATAAGATTTGAACTTGTTTTACACATTTTATATGTCAGCATTCAATTAAAACACAGCTTAAAGGGGACCTTGCACCAGAAATGCAGGGTACACTTATTTACAAAGGGCCTCATCATGCCTCAATGCTGCATTACAATTAAAAAATTAACGCATATTTTCTTTTGGTCTAGATCAGTCTTTCTCAACTTTTCTTCAGTCAAGGCACCCTTTAAAACTATGGATAATCTCAAGGCACCCTTTAAAAATCTGCACAATCTCAAGGCACCCCAATCTAAAATGTAAAAAACTGTTTTACACACATCCAGTACACCCAACGTTAGAGGTGATTTATTCTTTCAAAGCAAATACACCATTGCACACTGGTACTGACTAGTATTCCAGTGTGTCTCTCTCATTTTCTCTCCCTCACTCTGCTAATGTGACCCCAGTGCTGACAGAGAGGGTAATACTAAGGATGATGTGCATGCACCCGATGTCCTCCTTATCAACTGATGATGTCACTGGTTGTTAGGTTAGGTTGTTGATCCCCCTGCTTGGCTTGTATACAATTTTTGGGCATTTTGTCAAGGCACCCCTGAAGAAGCCTGAAGGCACCCAGGGGTGCATGGGCACCCTGGTTGAGAAAGGCTGGTTTAGATCAAGTTCTAGGCGTTTTGGTCTTATCCAGGTTTTGTTTCACATTTCCTTTCCTAAACACCCAGGAAAGGCTCTTTTGCACCACTCAGTCCTCTGGGCCACTGTTGCCCTACAAAAACTGGCTACTCTCTTCTTCATTACATCTAAACAGTCCATCATGAATGCATTGAAGAACCCTAGAATTCATTACTTGTCAACGAAAAACTCTCTAGCATTCTTACTGATTCCCAACTGAAATTTGTGAATGTTTAAGAACCCTGGCTCTGATACACTCTACCTACCCTGCAACCGGCTACCCTTAACTATCTATAGGAATCTATAGGAATGTTTGGATCTCAGCTCAGGAGGGGAAACCCTATCAAACTTGTCCATCTTCTCCACCCTTCCTTATGGTCATCTCTCAGCTTTTATCTTCTCTATTTCCCATTTTTTTTTGAACGAAAAACGCTCTAGCATTCTTACTGATTCCCAACCATAATTTCTTAAAGTTTGAGAATCCTGGCTCTGCTATACTCAACCTCCTCTGGACCCGGCTACCCTTAGCCACTTATAGGCACTTATAGAATGTTTGGATCTTAGCCCCACAAGGGAACTTTATCCCCTTGTCCTTCGTCTCCACCCCTCTCTCAGGTCATGCCTGAGCTTTCATATTATCTCTTTACCACTCCTTCACTTTTTCAAATGACAAACTCTCTAGCATCCCTACTGATTCCCAACCAAAATTTCCTAAAGTTTGGGAGCCCTGGCTCTACTACACTCTACCTACCCTGGACCCAGGTACCCATAGATACCTATAGGCACCCACAGAATGTTGGGATCTCAGTCACAGAGGGGAAATCTTACCCCCCTCACCCTTCTCCACCACCTGTTTCTCTGGTCATCCTTCAGTTTTCATCTTCTCTCTTTCCCACTCCTTCTCTTTATTATCGTCTTTGCTTTCTTCTGTTTCAAGGTTACCTTTAGAATATTGAAACTTGGCTAGCCTCAGTGCAGGACATCCTGACTCGGATGCTTGGTCAGCCTGTCTGGACAGGGTATATGTCAAGGCTTCCCTTCCCAGTCTGCTTTCATGATGACAGTTGATGCATGCTTATGTACCTGTGGTTAAGCCCCTGTGCGGGCAACATTCCTGTTCATGCATCTCTTTTAAAAATAAAAAGATTGCAATAGAAAATAAATAACCTTTGCGGTAAAAAAGGTTAGTTAACTTATTTACTTTACCTGCCTACCCATTGTGCCTAGACTAGGGTGATATCATCAGCCTTCAGGTGAAATCCCAATGTAGCACCTACTGCCAAGGGAGCTGCTGGAATTGTTAGGTTCTCCTAAGATATTCAGTGATGACCCACCTTGTAACAAATCCAACACACTAATGGCATTAAATTGGCTTTATTAAAACTAGCAATAAGCCTAGGAGGACCTTTAGACTTGGACTAACCACTGGCCATTGGGTAAATCTATACAAAGTCTGTGGGCAATGGGGCCCTTTAAACCTATTGGTACAATGCTCAACCTTATAGTGAAGGTATTTATAATCCAGAAAGGCAAAGGGTATTTTCACAAGGTATACCAAAACACTCAAAATTGGAAGGGTGGGATTGTACCCTTTAAGAAGAATCCACCAGAACAGTGGTGTCCCCAAGCAGATGTGGTCTAAAAGGATGACCAAAGGCTGATAATTAATCTGACATCTGAGGAATGCCCACCTGGGTGCAGTCTGTCCTCTGATGGCCACTCCTGTAGACTGGATGGGGGCGGATGAGGGTCGGCTGCAATGCCCCTGGTAGATGGAGTACTGAATGAGAGTGGATAAGAAGTAGATTCCTAGTAGAATCTGCCCCTGAGGCTCCCTCTCTTGGTACATGCAGCAGCAGTCTTGGTGCAAGGGGCTGAGAAAGGTTAGAAAGGTCTGTTCTCTGGCTTCCTTCACCTAAGGCTCACTGGTGATCTTCCTGGATATCCTCTTAGGCATGTCTCTTTGAGGGTTTTTTGTAGATTCAGTACCGTCTCTCTAGGCTCTCATCAGCTAGTCTCCCCTGCTCCGTGTTGTCCCCTTAACACATCTGGTTGGTGGGACTTATGTCCGGGCCTTGGATGCAGACAATCATATTCCAGCTTCCTCCTGGTCTGTCAATCAAATGGTCTGAAAGATGAGAAAGCCATGAACATAAGAATGTTTAGACTACGCAGCTGGGTTACACCAGAAAATGCCAAGTAGTCCAAATCTTATGAGAAGCCATTACTGGACAGTCATCCCATAGGATTTGAGGTATCAGCATTCTCTGGGATCTTGCTAGGAGAATGGTGATGTCACTCCCTGCAGCATGGAAGCTGGGGGTTTTATACGTAAATTATTAACTTTAACCACATTTTTTAAAACTGTATTGTTTAATATGGTATGGGAAGGGGCGTATTTAACACAAGGAAAACAAGGCACTTGCCTAGGGTGGCATTTTTCAGGGGGGCAGCACCTTTCCTCAAAAGAAGGGATGAAAGAACGGACACGAACATCATGGGAACCAGTTGGGATCCAAGAGAGGCTGCGGACTGCTTGATGGTGTATGTAGAGCCTGACTCTTGTTCCCAGGGATGTCCGGAGCTTTGAAGATGAGTGTCTTCCTCTCTATCGCTGGGGGGGGGGAGAGAGTAGTAGAAGTCTCTCCCATGTGGGGGGAAGGGGTGTTGTTGGTCAATGTCAGGCTCTCTCCCTGGGAGGGGAAAGGGGGGGTGTTGGTCGGTGTCCGTGGGGGCAGTGTCAGGGAGCGAGGAGCCAGACACACAAGGAGGTGCAATTAAAGGTAGGTTTATTTACACAGAAACAAGGTAAGAGTCTATGCAAATCCGACAGCAACAGCGGATGACTTGGTAGGACAGAAGTTCACTGGCCGAGGTCGTCTTCCAGGATCATCAAGTCGAGAACCAGCGGGAATCGTAGCCAAAGCCGGGGGCAGAAGCCAGGAAGAATGGTCGGAAGAGCCGGGGTCAGAAGCCAGGAAGAATGGTCACCAGAGCCGGGGTCAGAAGCCAGGAGGAGTCTTTGCCAAAGCCGAGTCGGTATCCAGGAGAGCAATTAGTTAACTGAACAGGAGCTTGCTGCTGTGCAACAGACAGGACACGAATGCAATGGACAGCTACAAACAGCAGACTTAAATGTGATAAGCCGCCACCTCCTGGGAGGAGCCGCAGAGGGCTGAAAGCATAAAGGATCCCACAATGCTTTGCAGACCTAAGATGGATGCCAGTACATGGAGCAGCACAAGCCTTGAGGAAAGGTAGGACCTTGATAGGCAGATGATTTTTGTGTTGCCTAGGGCAGCACAAAACCTAAATACACCACTGGGTATGGGGGAGGGGTGCAAGGCTCCTTTTCTGTACTGAAATTGCTTACCTTGAGTTTCCCACAATGTGTATTAGAAGTTGCAGCAAGTCAGATAGAGCCCGCCTCATTTTCTGACTGGAGGACATCCAGCATCATCTAGTCCAGGAGTGTCAAACTCAATTTCATTGCGGGCCACATCAGCATTATGGTTGCCCTGGTGGAGGTGAAGGAGTTCTGTCCTCCTCTCTGCTGCTGACTGCTGAGACAAGGTGGGGGTGGAGATGAGGGGGGTTCCGCAGCTGCAGGAGATGTGAGAGGGCCATATGAGGTGGCCTAGCAGGCCGGACACGTGATCTATCCCTTAGCTCCCCAGCATGACTGTCTCTGACCATCCTTTTCTTTCACTGGATTTCAGATCTAAGGCCCGGTTCACACCTATGTGTTTTTAGTGCTTTTTGCACTTTGCAGAAACTCACTACAGTCCATTTAACATGGTTTCCTACATTCACATCTATGTGTTTTCAGCTGCATTTTTTGATAGCGTCAGGGACTTTTTTTTTCCCGCAGCAGATTGTAACACGCGTAGGAGTGAACGATTATGGAGGCTCAGCATTACATGTGGGCATTACCTAGGGCGGTGGACATACAAATACCACCTATCTAGGAACATCTTTTCCTCCAGACTGACATCCACCCATTAAGGCAATGTCCTATTGGCCATGCATCAAGGAAGCTACATTTGGACCTTTAAACAGTTTTAGAAAAAAACAACAGCTGCAACTTGAAATGCTGAGTCTTGTACACGCACCTTCTTGACCTTCGGACCTTCGACCAGCCGTAGGACTGATTGCTGTGAGAAGGATTGTACCATTTTCATTTTTTAATGGTGAACTTCTAATGGTGGTGGAGAGATCTGGATGAAGGACGCATCTTGAGCCGGGAACATCTTGTGATGTGGGATATGTTGGAGTGCTATTTGACCATTTATAACTTAATGGTCCACATCATTCATTTAATGGTGACACAAGGTGGTGGATGCATACCTTTACCAGCAGGAAGGAAAAGCCTGGGGACACTTTTAGCAGCTGCTACAGATAAACTGCTATTCATCACAGAATTTCATTGGACTTTTCTTTTTCACTTATATAGCTTGTGGCTTAATATTAGTTGTCACAGACTATTTGTGTAGTATTGTTTGTCCTTTATAACAATGCACCAGAGAGTCAAAACGCAAATGTTCAACCATAAGTGGGTCACTACCAGGGGCGGACTGACAACTCATGGGGCCCCAGGGCAATAGGGGATCATGGGGCCCCTGTGTCCTTCCCCAAACTCAAAAAAGCCTATGAAAAAGGTACCAGGGGCATCTCATGGGGCCCCCTACTGACCCTGGGCCCTCGGGCAGTGCCCGAGTTTCCAAATGGTCAGTCCGCCCCCGGTCACTACTCACTGCTGCTGATAACCACTATGAGGAAGGAAGTATGGTAGCCCAAGAAAACAGCGCTGTGAGAGTATGGTAACACAATGTTCACCTCCCAAGGAGGTCTACCGTTATTGGTGCAGAATAAGTCATAAGTGGGATGACAATAAATTGTAGCCACCAGGATAGTGCGGTGGACCATCCGCTCCTCACTAAACCCAAGCAGGGAAGGAAGCTCAGCCACGGTATGCGGCTGAGCCAGCCGGGGATCACGGCGCTCCAGATGTGGCATCACCGCGACCTGGGTGAGGGCAGAAGCTGGATTCTGGCTTTTGGATGCAAGCAGAGCTGGTAACAACACGTTTCGCACGCATGCGCTTTTTCAAGTCTCAAGAATGTGCGGTTACCAGCTTTATTTGTAGGAGTTAAAAGCACATGGAAGCCGGGCAGGGACAACAAGGGGGAGGAAGCGGAGACGGAGCGGACAATCCCCCTGCACGGCACCTTTACAATTGTAAAAGATACAACAACATATAAAAATAAAAATATGAACTTTGCCAAGATTGCTGGAGAATTTTTAAAAAAGATAAAAACATATATATTATATACAAGGGCGGACTGACAACTCATGGGGCCCCCGGGCAATAGGGGATCAAGGGGCCCCTGTGTCCTTGCCCAAACTCAAAAAAGCCTATGAAAAAGGTACCAGGGGCATCTCATAGGGCCCCCTACTGAACCCGGGCCTTTGGGCAGTGCCCGAGTTTCCAAATGGTCAGTCCGCCCCTGGTTATATATATTGCATATGTTATGAAGCTAAAAAACATTACGTTGAAGACACTTACTACTTTGGCTCATCAAAATGACATTATAAAATGAGTAAGTGCACCTCATTAGAGGTTAATGCCTATAAACAACAAAAGAAAATATTTATTCATTCATTTTCTTTTGTTGTTTATAGGCATCAACCTCTAATGAGGTGCATTGACTCATTTTATGTCATTTTGATGAGCCAAAGTAGTAAGTGCCTCCAACGTAATGTTTTTTAGCTTCATAACATATATATATATATACAATATATATGTTTTAATCTTTTTTAAAAATTCTTCAGCAATAATGGCAAAGTTCAGATTTTTATTTTTATATGTTGTATCTTTTACAATTGTAAAGGTGCCGTGCAGGGGGATTGTCCGCTCCGTCTCCCGGTCTTTTCCTCCCCCTTGTTGTCCCTGCCCGGCTTCCGTGTGCTTTTAACTCCTACAAATAAAGCTGGTAACCGTACATTCTTCAGACTTGATAAAGCGCATGCACGTGAAACGCGTTGTTACCAGCTCTGCTTGAGTCCCAAAGCCAGGATCCAGATTCCGCCCTCACCCATGTCGCGGCGACGTCACATCTGGAGCGCCGCAATCCCTGGTCGGCTCCTTCCCTGCTTGGACTTGAGGAGCGTATGGTTCACTGCACTATCCTGGCGGATACAATTTATTGTCATCCCACTTATTCTGCACCAATAAAGGTAGACCTTCTTGGGAGGTGAACATTGTGTTACCATACTCTCACAGCGCTTTATAACAATACACAGCGCTTGTGCGTGTTATATATTTACTACCAGGGGCGGACTGACCATTTGGAAACTTGGGCACTGCCCGAGGGCCCGGGGTCAGTAGGGGGCCCCATGAGATGCCCCTGGTACCTTTTTCATAGGCTTTTTTGAGTTTGGGCAAGGACACAGGGGCCCCATGATCCCCTATTGCCCGGGGGCCCCATGAATTGTCAGTCCGCCCCTGTTTACTACAGTACTTATATATTACCATCAATTTACACAGCACTTTACATATATATTGTACATTCACATAAGTCCCTAACCCTCAAGGGGTGTACAATCTAAGGTCCCTAACCCTCAAGGGGCGTACAATCTAAGGTCCCTAACCCTCAAGGGGCGTACAATCTAAGGTCCCTAACCCTCAAGGGGCGTAAAATCTAAGGTCCCTCACCCTCAAGGGGCGTACAATCTAAGGTCCCTAACCCTCAAGGGGCGTACAATCTAAGGTCCCTCACCCTCAAGGGGCGTACAATCTAAGGTCCCTAACCCTCAAGGGGCGTACAATCTAAGGTCCCTAACTCACATTCATACACACAAATACTAGGGACAATCTAGACAGGATCCAATTATTTATTTATTACAGGTACTTATATACAGCGAAGGAAATAAGTATTTGCCCCCCTGCTGATTTTGAATGTTTCCCACTCACAAAGAAATGATCGGTCTAAAAATCGAATGTTCGGTGTAACACTGAGAGACAGAATAGCAACAAAACATTCAGCAGAAATGCGTCTAACAAATGATGACTGATCTGCATGTTCATGAGGGAAAGAAGGATTTGATCCCCTTCACAAAACATGACTTAGTACTCGGTGACAAATCCCTTGTTGGCAATCACAGAGGTCAGATGTTTCCTGGAGTTGGCCACCAGGTTTGCACAGATCTCAGGAGGGATTTTGGCCCACTCCTCTTGGCAGAGCCTCTCCAAGTCATTTTGGTTTGGTGGCTGACATTTGCCAACTTGAACTTTCAACTCCCCCACAGATTTTCAATCGGATTAAGGTCTGGAGATTGACTAGGCCACTCCAGGACCCTAATGTGCTTCTTCTTGAGCCGCTCCTTTGTTGCCTTGGCCATGTGTTTTGGGTCATTGTCATGCTGGAACACCCATCCACGACCCATTTTCAATGCCCTGGCTGAGGGAAGAAGGTTCTCACCCAAGATTTGACGGTACATTGCCCCGTCCATCGTCCCTTTGCAGTTGTCCTGTCCCCTTAGCAGAAAAACACCCCCAAATCAAAATGTTGCCACCACCATGTTTGATAGTTGGGATGGGGTTCTTGGGGTCATAAGCAGCATTCCTCCTCCTCCAAACACGGCAAGTTGAGTTGATGCCAAAGAGCTGGATTTTGATCTCATCTGACCACAACACTTTCCACCAGTCCTCCTCTGCATCATTCAGATGTTCAGTGGAAGACTTCAGATGGACCTGGACATGTGCTTTCTTAAAGCAGAGGGACCTTGCGGGCACTGCAGGATTTCAGTCCTTGTCGGCGTAGTGTGTTACCAATTGTTTTCTTGGTGACTGTGGTCCCAGCTGCCTGGAGATCATTGACAAGATCCTCACGTGTAGTTCTGGGATGATTCCTCACTGTTCTCATGATCATTGACACTCCACGAGGGGAGATCTTGCATGGTGCACCAGACCTAGGGAGACTGACACTTGTTTTGTGTTTCTTCCATTTGTGAATGATTGCACCAACTGTTGTCACCTTCTCACCAAGCTGCCTGGCCATAGTTTGGTAGCCCAGTCCAGCCTTGTGTAGGTCTACAATCTTGTCCCTGACATCCTTGGACAGCTCTTTGGTCTTTGCCATGGTGGAGAGTTTGGAATCTGATGGTTTGATTGCTCCTGTGGACAGGTGTCTTTTATATAGGTAACAAAATGAGATTAGCAGCACTCCCTTTAAGAGACTGCTTCTAATCTCAGCTTGTTACCTGTATGAAAGACACCTGGTAGCCAGAAATCCTGCTGAATGATAGGGGATCAAATACTTATTTCCCTCACTGTAGCTCCATCGATTTACGCAGCACTTTACATACATATTGTACATTCACATCAGTCCCTAACCCTCAAGGGGCATACAATCTAAGGTCCCAAAGGCTAGGTTCACACCTATGCCGGTCACGTTTGAACCGTTTTTGTATTGTGTTTTGTGCTGCTTTTTTGCTGTGTTTTTGGTGCTTTTTGTGTTTTCTTTTTTCATTTTTTCAACTTTTTCTTTTTGCTAGGCAGATTTAAAATGCAAAAACGCATCAAAAACACTGCAAAAAAGTAATACATGCTGTTCTGCAGTGTTTCCATTGAAGTTTATAGAACCAAAAATGCAGCTTTTTGCATCCAAAAAATTCCCTGACCCTTTCCAAAAAATGCACCTGATAAAAACGTGCAGATGTGAACATGTCCCATAGGAAATCATGTTAAATGGACTGTAGTGCATTTCTGCAAAATGCTGTAGAAGATGCTTAGGTATGAACTGAGGGTAACTCATATTCATATATACACTTCCTAGGGCCAATTCACCTCCCAGCATGTCTTTGGAGTGTGGAAAGAAACTGGAGTACCTGGAGGAAACCCACACAGGCAGAACATGGAAATGCCAGGCAGGTGGTGCTGTGGGTGGGATTTGAATTAACAACCCCAGTGCTGCCAGGCAGGAGTGCTAACCACTTAGCCACTGTGCTGCCTAAACAACCTTCTCACATGTCTTTGGAGTCCAGAAGAAAACCAGGGTATCCAGAGGAAACCCAGTCAGGGACAGGAAGAACATACAGAATCCCAGCAGGTAGCGCTGTGGTTGGGATTTGAACCAGCGACCCCAGTGCTGCTAGGCAGAAGTGCTAACCATCTAGCCACTGTGTTATTTATTTAGATCTCTGTATTTTGGGATTTGAATTGTGAATTTAGCACTACTTTATAGTATTTTATGTTTGCTGGCTATTGGTATCACGATTGCAAGGTAGCAGCTTTATTCAGATGTTATAATTACCTCAACACAAACTATTTATTTTATTTTTAATTTGCTATTTGTATAACTTCTCCAAAGAGCCAGCCCACTGCTTCCATCAGGGCCAAGAGCTCTTGGGAGGAGTACGGAGGCAGGGTGCTGTGATGTTTTTAGGAAGCTATGTACAGTACCCTGGCGGTCCCTCTCACCAGCTACAATCTGCCTGGATGGCATAGAGTAGAACAGAGACCCAGTGGTGAAATTACAGGGTCTGAAATATGGAATTTAATGAAAACAGAAAGGTTTTATTTCCTTAGCATGTTGATGAAGTGGGGGGGCGGTAGGTAAGAGAAACGTAAGTAGAGGAAGGAAACATTTAAGCAGATGTAACTTCATCTTTGAATTCTGGTGGCTGTCATTGCTGCTTCCAGATCATTGGTTTTAAAACCATAAAAAGCTAATAGATCAGGATGGCAGTTAATTTACTCACATTTCACTTAGTTGACAGAGTTCTACCATTACCCTCTTGAACATTTGCTTCTTGTCCATAATGGAGGACTCTACGATAGTACAATCCTCTGCTTATGTAACCAAACTAAATAAAATGTCAAGGGAGTCCACACAGCTCCCATTAATACTCATTGCTTGTCACAGAAAAGCCTTGGATGTGTCTGAGTTCAAGACCCACCGAAATATCAGAACAGACAGTTAGTTACTGCTCAGCAGCCAAAGGGAAGAGACAGAATATTACATAAAAAAGTACAAAGCTAAGCTCCAGGCATATCAAAAAGACAGAATTTCATGCATCCTTCTATTCATT
The DNA here is from genome assembly GCF_062004578.1 of Staurois parvus. Classification (NCBI taxonomy): domain Eukaryota; kingdom Metazoa; phylum Chordata; class Amphibia; order Anura; family Ranidae; genus Staurois; species Staurois parvus. Next base: position 660,720 of record NW_028318727.1, read on the forward strand.
AATACACAGCCCAATGTGATATTTAAATGCACACAACGTAGGTACAGTGCCTTGAAAAAGTTTTCCTACCCCTTGAAATTTTGTCATGTTACAACCAAAAACATAAATGTATTTTATTGGGATTGGATGTAATAGACCAACTAGAAGTGGCACATAATTGTGAAGTGGAAGGAAAATGATAAATTGTTTTCAACATTTTTTACAAATAAATCTGGGAAAAGTGTGGCGGCATTTGTATTCAGACTCCTTTACTCTGATACCTCTAACTAAAATCTAGTAGAACTAATTGCCTTCAAACGTCACGTAATTAGTAGATAGAGTCCCCCTGTGCGTAAATCTCAGTATAAATACAGCTGTTCTGTGAAGCCCTCAGAGGTTTGTTAGAGAACATTAGTGAACAAATAGCATCATGAAGGCCAAGGAAAACACCAGACAGGTCAGGGATAAATTTGTGGAGAAGTTTAAAGCAGGGTTAGGTTTAAAAAAAATCTCCCAAGCTTTGAACATCTCACGGAACACTGTTCAATCCATCATCTGAAAATGGAAAGAGTATGGCACAACCAGGGGCGGACTGACCATTTGGAAACTCGAGCACTGCCCGAGGGCCCGGGGTCAGTAGGGGGCCCCATGAGATGCCCCTGGTACCTTTTTCATAGGCTTTTTTGAGTTTGGGCAAGGACACAGGGGCCCCATGATCCCCTGGGCACAACTGCAAACCTACCAAGACATGGCCGTCCACCTAAACTGACAGGCCGGGCAAAGAGAGCATTCATCAGAGAAGCAGCCGAGAGGCCCATGGGAACTCTGGAGGAGCTGCAGAGATCCACAGCTCAGGTGGGAGAATCTGTCCACAGGACAACTGTTAGTCGTGCACTACACAAATCTGTCCTTTATGGAAGAGTGGCAAGAAGGAAGCCATTGTTGAAAGAAAGCCATAAGAAGTCCCATTTGCAGTTTGTGAGAAGCCATGTGGGGGACACAGCAAACGTGGAAGAAGGGGCTCTGGTCAGAGGAGACCAAAATGGAATTTTTTGGCCTAAAAGCAAAACGCTATGTGTGGGGGAAAAGTAACACTGCACATCATCCTGAACACACCATCCCCACTGTGAAACATGGTGCTGGCAGCATCATGTGGTGGGGATGCTTTTCTTCAGCAGGGACAGGGAAGCTGGTCAGAGTTGATGGGAAGATGGATGGAGCCAAATACAGGGCAATCTTAGAAGAAAACCTGTTAGAGTCTGCAAATGACTTGAGACTGGGGCGGAGGTTCACCTTCCAGCAGGAAATCGACCCAAAACATCCAGCCAGAGCTACAATGGAATGGTTCAGATCAAAGCATCTTCATGTGTTAGAATGGCCCAGTCACAGTCCAGACCGAAATCCAATGGAGAATCTGTGGCCAGACCTGAAAATTGCTGTTCCCAGACGCTCTCCATCCAATCTGACAGAGCTTGAGGGATTCTGCAAAGAAGAATGGGCAGAAATGTCCCTCTCTAGATGTGCAAAGCTACTAGAGACATCCCCAAAAAGACTTGCAGCTGGAATTGCAGGGAAAGGGGGTCCTACAAAGTACTGACTCCGGGGGGCTGAATACAAATGCCGCTACACTTTTCACAAATTTATTTGTAACAAATGTTGAAAACCATTTCTCATTTTCCTTCCACTTCACAATTATGTGCCACTTTGTGTTGGTCTATCACAGCAAATCCAAATAAAATACATTTACAATTTTGGTTGTAACATGACAAAACGTGGAAAATTTCAAGGGGTATGAAGACTTTTTCAAGGCACTGTACCTGAATTTGTCTTGCCTCTCACAGTCCCTGTACAGCAAGGCTCAGACTGAGAAAGGGAGAAGCAACACAAGGAGCCGAAAAGTTGTGCTGCAGTGCTCATGTGCTAACAAGAAGTATGCTGATAGGAGGAAAGAGCAGAGTGGCAGAGAGATAATTGTTACCACACACGCTTTGATTGTTTAAATTCACGCCATCTGTGATTTGATCAAAAGGTTCGAATCTGCAGAAAAATCTAATAACTAAACCTTCCCCCTCGTTTAATTTAGTCGGATTTGAGTCAATTGTCTAAGAAAATAATTGAATGTTTTGCATTGGTTGGCATTACTGGGATGCTTTGTTCATGAATAAGATTGTATTTTGATTGTTCAGTTTATGGGATTACATGGTGGAAACAGAAGTGCGATTGATAACTCGTGGTTCTAATTTACGATTGTTTCTTAAAGAGGAACTTCACTGATGTAGCTTCTGACTCAAAATCAGGTACTTACCCCATGCCTGGTGTCCAGCACTGTCTTCCCACAGCCGGTTCTCCTTACCACCTCCATCATGGATATGGGGTTTAGCTGTGCCGTTCTGAGGGACCACAGCAGGATCCCCACCATGTCTGCATGAACTTGGGTGGCACTCCGTGGACAGTACTGAAGCCTCCTTGGCAGTGCCAAGCAATGGTGTATTTATTCCTTGTGCTGCCCAAGGTAACACTAAAATCGAGCGCCCCCACCCTACCCACCAGCCACCCAACAATCTCCCCGCCACCACCAACACTTTCCACCACGGCCAACAACCCCCCCGCCGCCACCACCCGATTCAAGAACTAAACTCAACCAGAATTAAAGAAGCAGCCGGCCACCTTCCCAGGCTTCTGACGGAGCTCAGGCAGTACCTTAGCAGGTCCCCATCCCTGCCACTTGTGTCATTTCTTCCATGGCGCAGCGCCACCCTCCCTTCCATGGCGTGATGCCTTGTAAATATGCCACTGGTGCCAGGACAAGGTAATCCAGTCTACAGGGCAAAGATTCCAAACTGCACCCCCCCCCCCATTTATGGTGTCCACACTTAGGGATCCTACACCCAGTAGTCACTAGCTTGTCAAAATCCCTGTGGCAATCACTACTCCTGTCAGCCTTGTAACAGAAGGAAGGCGCCCCATCTCTACAGGAAACCATTGCATCCAGGGCGGTCGCCCCTCCTGCCCACCCCTTGTCCTGGTCCTGCTCCTTGGTCATGTGATGCATCCCAGGAGGCTGCAGGAGGTGGAGCAAGGGACATCATCTCTGCCTAGGCAAGGATTGCAGAAGTGGATACCCCCCCCCCCCCCAAAAAAGAAAAAACTGCAACCCAGCAATAGGCTGGGGGGAGGGAGCGAACCAGCAGGAACGCACTTGTTGGGTGAAGCAACGCTTTAACTACTGATCAAAATCCACTTCTCCGTGTGTATCATATCGACTGAATGGGTCATCAATTATTAATTGATTATTCCTATTGGAAGCAATCGATCAGAAAGGGAGCAATCATTAACCAAAGAGCATATGGCCACCATTAAGTGTTACTGAACCTGAAAAATCAGGTCTGCTACCTGGCTGGGTAAGGTGTAAATCCCAGGAGTGGATGGACAGAAATACAAATCCTTCGGCAGGTAAAAGGGATCCCATATATGTGAATCTGACATCATGGGCAGCACAGTGGCTAAATGGTTAGCACTTTCGCCTGGCAGTACTCAGGTCAGTGGTTCAAACCCCAACCATAGCACCACCTGCCTGGAGTTTGCATGTTCTCCCTGTGCCTGTGTGTGTTTCCTCCCACACTCCAAAGACATGCTGGTAGGTGAATTGGCTCCTGTCTAAATTGTCCCTAGTATGTGTATGTATGAATGTGAGTTAGGGACCTTAGATTGTACACCCCTTGAGGGTTAGGGACTGATGTGAATGTACAATATATATGTAAAGCGCGGAGTAAATTGACGGCGCTATATAAGTACCTGAAATACATAAATATCTGTATTTAGCTATATAGACTCATCACAGTCATGTGGCTTCTGTACACGGTCCTATGAATCCCCCATTATTGATGCATTTTTCAGGATGCTGTGTCACCGGTCCCAAACAACCTGTGAGACCCAAACATGGAAAGATAAACACACAAAGGGCTGGAGGAGGAGGATTAAATAACATAAAAATAGCTGCAGGAAAATGATTAAAAATAAAAGTATAAAAATAGCCCGCTGCGGTGTTAGTAGCCTGATAACAGGAGGTTGTCCTGCAGAGTCGATCACAATGAAGTGGCGGATGTTTCTGTCCCCGTCCCTTTACCAGCCAGTGAGGTGGAAGAAAGAAAATAAACGCGAGGTGCCAACAGAGTACATACTGTGTTCTCCGTGATCTCCTACAATCATAGACCTTTTCAAGGCAAAGCCCTTCCCTAGTGTAGGACACTAATGGATCTGCAGAAATACATTTACTGTGAAGCTCCATGCACACTAGCCACTTGCCCTCCACTAGCCACTTGCCCTCCCTTCCTGACCAGGCCATTTTTTCGTTTCGGCGCTGCGTTACTTTAACTGACAATTGCGCGGTCATGCAACGCTGCACCCAAATGCAATTTATGTCCTTTTTTCCCACAAATTGAGCTTTCTTTTGGTGGTATTTGATCGCCTGTGCGTTTTTTATTTTTTGAGCTATAATAAAAAAAGACTAACAATTTTGAGAAAAAAACTATATTTTTGACTCTTTGCTATTAAACATATCCATTAAAAAAATCTAATTTCGTCATAAATTTAGGACAAAATGAATTCTGCTCCATGTCTTTGCTACAATAAAATCCCAATACGTGTAAATGAATTGGTTTACGTGAAAGTTATAGCGTTTACAAATGGTGGTATAGATACTGGGATTTTTTAAACATTTTTTATTTTTACTAGCAATGGTGGCGATCAGAGACTTATAGCGGGACTGCGGCGGGCATTCTGACACTGGGGGGGAACTGACTTGGTGTCACTGACATCCCCAGTGACACCAATATAGTGATCAGTGCTAAAAAAAGCACTGACACTGTACTAATGGCACTGGGCAGGAAGGGGTTAACAATTTTTTTTTATTATATCTTTTATTAATTTTTAAAACATATATTGTTTCACATAATACAACAGTACATTTACAGGTATCAAAATTCTTACAAATAACCCTCACTTTTCTTATCCACTGCATCACTCTGTACCCAATTCCTAATACTCCATCATAAACCCCCAATCAACCCTATCAAAGGCTTTTTTGGTGTCAATCGATACTATCAACACCGAACCCCTCTCTTTCTCACTTTTTTGCAAAAGAAGCAACGATCTTAATCCATTACCTCTTCCCTCTCTCTCTGGCACAAAGCCTACTTGATCTACATGTATCCAATCTGGCATCAGCTCCTCCATCAGGAAGGGGTTAACACGAGGGACGATCAAAGGGTTAACTGTGCGGTGTGTGTTTTTTAACAAGTGCTGTGTATGTCTGTGTGTTTCACTGAAAGCACACTGCTTTGCATGGCTGTGCTCTGCACAGCCATGCAAAGCAGTGTGCACAAGCTGACAGGGAGGAGAACTGTTTTGCTTACAAACAGTTCTCCTCCCTGTCGGAGATGCTCGGCAATACACATGGAGAGATTACCTGCAGCTAGAGGTGGTGTGGACATAACGTGGCCCCTTGAAGCTTAAATCCCAATCCAAAAGTGTGGAAGGATTAGAACTTCTGTCATGTTTTCAGACTACAGAAATACAGAGAGAAGCCCAGACCAAAATCTGATAAAAGAGTCCAAGGTCATTTTAATTGTTGATAAAAAAAAAAGTCATATAGGAACACCAGTGCATTTTGAGGGCAACATCTCTCCCCCTTCATGGAGCTCCACTACTGCTCAACAACTTCTAGAAGTTGTTCCCCCACGTGGAGAGGTCAATATTGGTTCTACTCAGGGGTGGACTGACAACTCATGGGCCCCCCGGGCAATAGGGGATCATGGGGCCCCTGTGTCCTTGCCCAAACTAAAAAAAGCCTATGAAAAAGGTACCAGGGGCATCTCATGGGGCCCCCTACTGACCCCAGGCCCTCGGGCAGTGCCCGAGTTTCCAAATGGTCAGTCTGCCCCTGGTTCTACTACAGATCTGTGAATCTGCATGCGTCCATCCAAAATTGATCCAGTGTTGAGCCATGATGAAGAGGGAGTGGTGTTGCCCCTGAAACGCGTTGCCTGTTGCTATAAGACTTTTATCAAAAATTAAAATGACTTTGAACTCTTTTATCTGATTTTGGATCTGGAGCTCCTTTCTGTATTTCTATAGTTTGAGCTACGGTTAGGTGTCCATTAAGGGAAGCCTTTCTGTGTTGGAGTCTCTTCAGCAGAGCAATTCCAAACACCTCTTTCAGTATGTTGTTCTGATGTTTTTATTGTTGACTCTGTCCCCATTTGAGGTGAATTCCCCTCATTTCGCCAGGACGTGAAGTAATAGGATATCTCTTCAATGGGGACACAAACAAAAGCATAACTACGTTTGTAGATTGGGGAAGGTTTACAATTTCTGACTTCTCAGAGACTTTTGCCCCTTGTTACTTTTTCCAGGGTCTCGGGGCAGGAAGTGAAGGATAATCTCCTCAGGGAAGTCACAAGCAGAAATAACAGTTCATTAGACTGTGACGCACAGACGAGTGCAAGGTTAAACGATGATACCGTAGAAATCCAATCGTAGAGAAAGCCAGAATAAGATCTTGAGACCCTCCAACATCTTGAGGGTACGGTGTCCCTTGTCATCTGCTGGTCATCTTGACGTGTCCTTGAAACATTGGAGTTCTTCACACTGACATGGGACTTGAGTAAACCCTTGAGCTGCATTTTATTTTAGTGTGCTGGCTTTTTCAATGATTAGAAAAAAAAAACTAAAGAAATTGTTATCCTTCCATATTTTTTTTCAACTCAGGTCTAAGTTAGGTTTTTCATCATGGTCAATGCACAGGCACATGTTAAAGAGACAATTTCTGGTGCATTGGGTGACAATGTCTATCTCTATTCCACTCCCGATCACTGTGTAGTGACCTCTCCAGCGCTCTCCTACTGCGCCTTTCTCCGTGAACATCACTACAAAACATTCAGTGCTTTGGAGTACAGAGGAGTATGTTACATCCTCCCATGTTAGGGCCACAAGAAAAAAAAATTATGAAAAATTATGAAAGTGTCACATGGAATTGTCACCCCCTGATACCCTCCTTTTTATCAAAAAAGTTTGGAGACTAGCTCTGTTTACTTTATTTCTCTCTCTACCAGGGGCGGACTGACCATTTGGAAACAGAAAGGAGCTCCAGATCCAAAATCAGATAAAAGAGTTCAAAGTCATTTTAATTTTTGATAAAAGTCTAATAGCAACAGGCAACGCGTTTCAGGGGCAACACCACTCCCTCTTCATCATGGCTCAACACTGGATCAATCTTGGATGGACACATACAGATTCACAGATCTGTAGTGGAACCAGGGGCAGACTGACCACTTGGAAACTCGGGCACTGCCCAAGGGCTGGGGGTCAGTAGGGGGCCCCATGAGATTCCCCTGGTATCTTTTTTGAGTTTGGGCAAGGACACAGGGGCCCCATGATCCCCTATTGCCCGGGGGCCCTATGAGTTCACAGTCCGCCCCTGCTCTCTACACTTCTGGAATGTGTCCTGCAGGTCTTATTTTCGAAGCATGTTGAGCACCTTCTGCTATTCGCGCTGGATCTCCACAATGTTGTCAAAGCCTACGCATGCACGGACGCATAGGATAACATGGTGGGGAGTTTACTGGCTGCAGAAAAAAATGCCAAAAGCCAAAAACAGCCGCTGTAAAAATGTCCCGTGTGCAGGAGGAGTTAAGGGCAGTTTAATTCATATAAAAGATGGTTATGGTGGATCAAACGGAAAAGGTTTACTGGGGTCTTCTTTGCTGTCTCTTCTGCTTTCTATTTCAGGTGACAAGTCGCCTGGTGTTGCTAGGTAGAACCTGTCTGTGGGACACGGCTGGTTTAATCAGCCTAGCGGTGGATGGGCGATCGATTTCTCAGCAGGAAACAAATGTCCATTAATTATATACATTAACTTTACATCAATGTCTGTCACTGGGTGGCTTTCAGAAGTTACCCGAGAACTGTCAGCCGTCATCACGTCAGTGCTGCTTACCTCAGAATCATCAGAGCTTTTCCCTCACCCTGCCTCCCTTCTGCTTTGCCTCTTTGTTTGTGGCGGTCAGACTTTATAGGGTCATCGCCCGACAGTGGGTGTAAGTTTGTCATGTTGGTTTGAGTAAAGCTGGCCATACACTGTAAGGATTCTCTCTTTGAAGACCATGGGCAGAATGAAAGAAACGCAAACACCATGGATGGAGGAATCTCCCCAGCCAGCTATCGTATATTGACAGCCAACACCTGCGGCTGTCAGAATACCTGGGCAGTGGCTGCATCTGATTAGATGTAGCAGCTCTTAGGCCAAAAACTATCCTCCTGGCTTCTTTGATTTTCAGATTGAAGGATGTCGGACGGATGGTGCCAACAGGGCCACCCATAACTCAAATTATGGCCAGTTCATCTGGAAGTGACCAAATATTGCTCCATGTATGGTCATCTTCAGATTATTCAGCTTGAGTCTTAAAAGCTAAGCGGTTTCAGACAGCTACTGACCTCTGAACTCTGCATTACGTTCTCCTGACCCCTGCACTCTGTGTTACATATTACTGACAGCTGCCCTCTGCATTACTTATTCTTGACCTCTGAACTCTGCATTACGTTCTCCTGACCCCTGCACTCTGTGTTACATATTACTGACAGCTGCCCTCTGCATTACTTATTATTGACCTGTGAACTCTGCAATACTTTCTCCTGACCCCTGCACTCTGTGTTACATACTACTGAAATCTGACCTCTGCATTACTTATTCTTGACCTCTGAACTCTACATTACTTTCTCCTGACCCCTGCACTCTGTTACATACTACTGACAGCTGCCCTCTGCATTACTTATTATTGACCTGTGAACTCTGCAATACTTTCTCCTGACCCCTGCACTCTGTGTTACATACTACTGAAATCTGACATCTGCATTACTTATTCTTGACCTCTGAACTCTGCAATACTTTCTCCTGACCCCTGCACTCTGTGTTACATACTGTACTACTGACATCTGCCCTCTGTGTTACTTATTTTTGGCCTCTGAACTCTACATTACTTTCTCCTGACCTCTGCACTCTGTTACATAATACTGACAGCTGCACTCTGCATTACTTATTCCTGACCTCTGAACTCTGCATCACTTACCCCTGACCCAGTGGAGAGGTCAATAGTATGTAAAGCACAGTGCAGAGGTCAGGAATAAGTAATGCAGAGTGCAGGGGTCAGTAGTATGTAATGCATGGTGCAGAGGTCAGTAGCACATAACACTTAGTGTAAAGGTCAGAAGTAACTAGCAATACATTCATCCCTCCCACATGCAAAAATCCCGCATTCTAGTACAAACCTCAACCCCCTCTAAGGTAAAATCAGCTCCCTCTGTATAATTCCCTCGCCAGACCTCAGATGGAGTGGTGCCCAGCAGAATGAGTGAGGTCCTCCCGGGTCTCCGCTCAGCTGTTTCATATGTCATGTCAGGAGGAGCCTAAGAATGCTGTTGGCTCTGCAATGTCAGGGCCATTCTGATCTGCGGTTAGATCTGGCACAGCAGGGTTGCAATCTGTCACATGGCTACAATCAACCTGTTGCGGAACCCTTCCCTAGGCCCTCTGTGTACTGTCCCTTTAAGACTCCGTTCTCACCAACGCATTTTTTAGTGCTTTTTGCAGAAACGCACTACAGTCCATTTAACATGGTTTCCTATGGAACATGTTCACATCTACGCTTTTTTGAGCTGCTGCATTTTTGGAAAGGGTCGGGGACTTTTTTAAAAGCGAAAAGCAGTATTTTTGTTACAATAGTGTTCAATGGAGAAGCTGCTGAAATGCATGATAGTGCGTTTGTGCCGCATTTTTGCCCCATTTTGCATTTTTATGCTGCCCAGCAACAAAAAAAAATCTACTTTAACAAAAAAAAAAAGCTGAACAAAACGCAAAACGTCATAAAAATGCGCCAAAAACGTACATGTAGAAAAACTTAAAACAGACTGCAAAAAACAATGCAAAACGGACAAAAAGCAAACAGCATAGATGTGAACGGAGCCTTAAGCTTTCTGCAGCTGGACGGCTGACATACAGCAACAGACTTTACCCCAAAGTGATATAAAAATTCGATGTACCAGCTTCAGGAAAATGTGGTTGAAAGTGAATGACGTTAATAGCAGTTTTATATAAACTTTATTTTAGGTTTGCTGTTATTTTAGTTATCGTTAGATAATTGGGATGGTTGATAATGATTGCAGCGCACCCTAGAAGTTGGCTTGGAAATGTTTTCGGCATGGGACTGCATGCCAAGGCCGCGCCGGGAAGTTAATTACATGTTAGGAAACACACTGTGTGTAAGTTTACATAGTCCGGGAACATTACAGATACTGGGTGGCTTATCGACCATCGTGAAGGCAGAATGTCACAAACTGTGTGTAAGAACAGATTGGGAAACCTGCTACCTTAACCCTTCCACTGCTACATCTCGGGCTGTCATGGAGAACTTACAGTGTACCTCCATCCAAAAACATTCTTACTCTCATTTTGGATGGTTTTTAGTGATGGAACGCCATCTTTTCCAGTCCTATAAATGGGCAGCATTGAAAACCTGCAGGTGTTAATATACCCTGGACCCTGTATTCACTATATCTGATCTCCCCAGACCCTGCATTCAGTATATTCGCTCTCCCAGGACCCTGCATTCACTATATCCGCTCTCCCAGGACCCTGTGTTCACTATATCCGCTCTCCCCGAACCCTGTATTCACTATATCCGCTCTCCCCGGACCCTGCATTCACTATATCTGGTCTCCCCGGACCCTGTATTCACTATATCCGCTCTCCCCGGACCCTGCATTCACTATATCCGCTCTCCCAGGACCCTGCATTCACTATATCCGGTCTCCTAGGACCGTGTATTCACTATATCTGATCTCCCCAGACCCTGCATTCACTATATCTGGTCTCCCAGGACCCTGCATTCACTATATCTGGTCTCCCCGGACCCCGCATTCATTATATCCTCTCTCCCCGGACCCTGCATTCACTATATCCGGTCTCCTAGGACCGTGTATTCAATATATCTGATCTCCCCAGACCCTGCATTCACTATATCTGGTCTCCCAGGACCCTGCATTCACTATATCTGGTCTCCCCAGACCCTGCACTCACTATATCTGGTCTCCCCGGACCCTGCATTCACCTTATCTGGGAGACCAGATATAGTGAATGCAGGGTCCTGGGAGAGTGGATATAGTGAATGAGGGGTCCGGGGAGACCAGATAAAGTGAATGCAGGGTCCTGGGAGAGCGGATATAGTGAATGCAGGGTCTGGGGAGATCAGATATAGTGAATGCAGGGTTCGGGGAGACCAGATATAGTGAATGCAGGGTCCTGGGAGAGCGGATATAATGAATGCGGGGTCCGGGGAGACCAGATAAAATGAATGCAGGGTCCTGGGAGAGCAGATATAGTGAATGCGGGGTCCGGGGAGATCAGATATAGTGAATCCAGGGTCCGGGGAGATCAGATATAGTGAATGCAGGGTCCGGGGCAGGGGCGGACGGACAACTCATGGGGCCCCCGGGCAATAGGGGATCATGGGGCCCCTGTGCCCTTGCCCAAACTCAAAAAAGCCTATGAAAAAGGTACCAGGGGCATCTCATGGGGCCCCCTACTGACCCCAGGCCCTCGGGCAGTGTCCGAGTTTCCAAATGGTCAGTCCGCCCCTGATCCGGGGAGACCGGATATAGTAAATGCAGGGTCCAGGGAGACCAGATATAGTGAATGCAGGGTCCTGGGAGAGAAGATATAGTGAATGCAGGGTCCGGGGAGACCAGATATAGTGAATGCAGGGTCCGGGTAAAGCAGATATAGTGAATGCAGGGTCCGGGGAGACCAGATATAGTGAATGCAGGGTCCGGGGAGACCCGATATACTGAATGCAGTTCTGGGGTTTAGTAACACTTTAATACAAGAAGTGCAAGTACCTGAAATTGACTTGGCATCAGTTTCTGGAAGCTACTGCACAATTGAGCTCAGGCAGGGGGAAGGAAAAGCCACTTATGGAGCAAGTCTGGTGTGTGGCAGGTCAAGCTGCTAGCAGGAGGACAGAGCAGAGTGACCGAGTGAGTGACAAGCTCACTACTGTACTGCTTCTCCTTTCTCTGGTGAGTCACAAGGTGTGGAGGTGACCTGTAAGTGAAAGTGAAACAGCAGCAGAGAAAGATCAGGTCCCCCACCTTTTCCTGCCAGAGAGGACAGTGCTGTGTGGCAGAGCTGTGTAAATCTCAGCACTGGATGGACATAAATCATTTGGCAGGAAAACAGCTCCCATATATCTTATTTAATTTGTACATTTAGCTGTTAACTTGGAGTTCAGTTTTAATTCTTTTTTTTATTATTATTACCCGCCCTTTGTTTCCATTGTATTCTCAGAACGTTCTTTAATTTCACATCTCACTCTCTCTGAGAATGCTTGATTTCCTGCTGTCTTTTCCCACAGCTCCAACAAAACTGAAAGATTGCCCCTACTTCTGGATGTGACCCAAGAATCGCGTTACCCCATGGGGGGTCACATAAACAAGCATGGACGCAGCTGAAACAGCTTAATTGGGAACGATAAGAGAAAGAGAAAGTGGCTAAATGGAAAAATTCTAGCAAGGCTGAATGTAAATCCCCCCAGGAATCCCATATGATGCATTGAGGATGCCTGGTGTGATCACGGTGGAGGAGAGAGGGACATAATGTACACTGGTACATGCGGCTGGAATAATGCAACAAAGACACAAAGAGTTTCTCCTTTCAGAACAATCTGTAGCTTCCTATTAATATAAATATTGCAGAAGATCTTATAATTAGGTCTACTGTTCTATCAGTATCCAAGGCTCTTTCCATATTTAAAGTGACACTAAACAATTCCATCCAAGTATGTATTCCTAACTCAGAAAAAGTTCCTTTTGCTCCCAAGCTCCTCCAAATTTCCAAATTCTTTTTTTTTGCTGTGATCTGACTTCCCGTTGGAGGGTGACTACGTTCATTCTCCACAGTCCCATTGTATGTAGAACGTAGTCACCCTCACTTGCTCACTCCTGAGATTTGTAGTGTGCATACACAAGACCGCAACTAACATGCACTGATTGTTTCAAACAAACAGAAGTGAGGAGGATAAGGTGAGAAAGTTAGGAGGCAGAAAAATTTAGTAAGAAACTATTTCACAAAAGAGGCATGGGGGATGCCATCGCTGACGAAACGCGCTGGGCGGAGCTACACGACATTCATTTGCGCTGTGTCACTTTATGAGTATATTTTGATGTTGAGTCATTTTTTGAACAGCAGCTTTATTTTGTTTTATTGTTTATTCCTTTGGTACAAGTTATCTATATATTTTACATGACATGGCACCATGAAGCAGACCCAGAAGTAAGGATGAGTCAGTCCAGATTGCTCTTTTTTACTCAAATATCATATACCATGCAGCGCTTAAGTTATTCAAAAATATCCTCAAAGTGTACTTAAATAATGTCTCTGTTTAGCCAAAATGATTCAAGGAATAAATAAATATTCAACAGTAATACAGATAGGTGATGAGTCGTGACAGTCTCTTAGATATTTAAATCATAGTATGGTGACTTCAGTGATAAATACAGCTGTAGAATGCACTAACCAGATAGCGCCTAATATTGCGCATGTAATAGATGTTATTAGGTCATCTGGGGTTGGGCATCCAGAACACAGATCTGTTGAGGAACGCCGCCAGAAATAGTAGTATTTCAGCCAATATATCCAGGTTTCAGCATGTCTTTGGAGTGTGGGAGGAAACAGGAGTAACCAGAAGAAGCCCACGCAAACACAGAGAGATCATGCAAACTCCAGGCAGGTGGTGCCGTGGTTGGGAATCAAACCAGCAACCCTAGGGCTGTCAGGTGAATGTGCTAACCATTAGGCCACTGTGCTGTCCCGTTGAGTCAAATCAGGCAAGCCCTTGTACTACATAGCTGATGGGAGATCTAAAGGATATTGTACAATCAGATTGTATAAAATGTGGGTGGAAGATAGCATAATGAGGGAGGCGTTTTTTTTACTGCACAGTGTTCTTCCTCCTATATGTAAGTGTTTTGTATGTGTTTAATAACAATGGATTTTTACTAGAGGTGCGCTGAAATGAAAATTCTGGTGCCGTAACCGAAAAAAAATGAAAAAAGGAATTTGGCCAAAAACCGAAATGCAGTTTTTAAAAATAAATATATATATATATATATATTTTTTATAAAAAAATACATTTTGATAAAAAAAAAACAAAAAAAACCCCCCACGATATATACCCCAATTTGTTTGTACAATCTGAAAGAGGATGTTACGGTGAGTAAATAGATACCCAACATGTCACACTTTAAAATTGCGCCGCTCGTGGAATGGCATCAAACTGCTGTACTTAAAAATCTCCATGGGTGATGCTTAAAAAATGTCAACATGTTAGCAGTGTAAAGTTACAGAGGAGGTCTGGTGCGAGAATTATTGCTCTTGCTCTGACGTTCATGGCGATATCTCACGGGTGGAGTTTGAACACCATTTACGTATGTGGGCATGGCCTGTGTATGCATTCATTACTACATGTGAGCATGGGGGGGGGGGGGGCGGGGGCACGTTAAACTTTTTTCTTTCAATTTATTTATTGTTTTATAGGTTTTTCCCCTTTAAAAAAATTTTTAATCACTTTTATTATTATAGCAAGAAATGCATACATCCCTTGTGATAGAAATAATTAGTGACAGGTCCTCTTTATGGAGAGATATGGGGTCAACAAGACCCCACATCTCTCCTCTGCAATGTACAGCATTAGATTAAAAAAGCATTGATCTAGTGCTTTAAAAAAAAAAAATGGCCGGAACTGGAAGTGACATCGCTCCGGTCCTCCAAGGGCATAGAGATGAGTAGAGGCCATCTTTCCTTCACTCATCTCTATTCCCAGCGCCGGGTGGTGGCCAGTGGCAGCAGCAGCAGCAAGGAGGCGGGTTCTTTGGCAACTGTATTGGTGCTTTTCTTTCATAACAGCCAACGGCCGATAGGGGTGTTTTTCGGCCGAAACGTTTCGGCCACCGATATTTCGGTGCACCCCTAGTTTTTACACTATTGAAGAGCTTGGTCTCCTGTTTTCCTCTCAACATGGAGGTTGACAAAAGACACTTGTGCGCAAATCTGTTTCCTGTTAGCAATGGATCCTGCCGAGGAGAGCCAGGAGCAGGACTGGCCATTTGGAAACTCGGGCACTGCCCGAGGGCCCGGGGTCAGTAGGGGGCCCCATGAGATGCCCCTGGTACCTTTTTCATAGGCTTTTTTGAGTTTGGGCAAGGACACAGGGGCCCCATGATCCCCTATAGCCCGGGGGCCCCATGAGTTGTCAGTCCGCCCCTGGCCCGGAGGTTTACCTTTAGTAGACCAGTATCCCTATATATCATATATATCGTGTTGGGCTGCATGTTCGAGTTGAACATAAGTTTGAACATGGGCCGCTCGCGTGTTCGGTGAATACATGAATGGTACGGGTGTTCAATAGGCTGTTGGCCCGCTGCACCCCACAGAGTCCGGCCAGTGCATTCTTACTGGCCAAAGCATTGCACCCAACCACAGGTCAGGTGCAATGCTTTGGCCAATCTCAGGGCATGATGACGTCACAAGGGGGCAAGGCGATCCCTCCCCCTTGTGACTTCATCATTCTATTTAAGCACTGTCATTTAGATTTACCAAAAAACATATAATTTGGGATCAAACCTAAACAACACTTTCAATTGTATCTAATTAGACAGGCCCTTGCACTACACAGTTGAAGGGAAATCTAAAGGAACTTGGGCAGAAATTGGACAGAAAATTGTATAGTGTATGGCCAGCCTTACACAGAGGCTGGAAAAAAAAAGTCAAACTCTCTTAAAAGTGGTATTTTTGATACCTAGTGTGCATGGGGCCCTAAAAACCTGGTGACAGTGACGTGTTCCTCATCCTGTTCTATGACATAAATAAAAATGGCACACTAATGATTCCGTGCTTGATTGCGTGACTCATAACTGACAGCCTCCACTTTGCCAGGCCGGTAAAATTCCATTGCAGTCCTGAGGACAATCACATTGAATTCACATGGGTGATGGATCCATTTAGACAATGACAGGTACACACTAATTAGCTCCTCTCACTGATGTTTTCTGTCATAACTCTGAGTCATTAACAAATGAGAAACAAAAGCATTTATTTAATAGCATATGTTATGAGGAAAACATGTTTGTGAAGCTGGAAAAGATTCCAGAATGAAGACATCGGCTTCTCTCTCTCTTTCTACCACTGGCTGTCTGTGGTGCAGCCTGTCCCTCTCTTATTCTGCCTCCATATCTATAATGGGAGCCATACACGGCTCAATAAATGGGCCCCACACAGCCAACCTGACAGGCCCCCCCAAAAAAATTAGTTTAATATGCTTCAGTTGCGAATGAACTCAGTGAGTGATCGGTACTGAGCACTCATTGTGTTCATTCAGGAAAGGAAGGGGCTGTTAAATATACAGTCAGGTCCATAAATATTGGGACATGGACACAATTCTAACATGTTGTAATCCCTACACCGTTGTAATTCCTACACTGTTGTAATTCCTACACCGTTCACCTGATTTGGCTGTAAATACCCTCAAATTAAAGCTGACAGTCTGCAGTTAAAGCACATCTTGTTCGTTTCATTTCAAATCCATTGTGGTGGTGTATAGAGCCAAAAATGTTAGAATTGTGTTGATGTCCCAATATTTATGGACCTGACTGTATGTACTGGCCCCTTCCCTCATTCTCCATCCTGAAAGACCCTATTGTGTGCTTGCAGCTGCTTGTGGTTAGGAGACGAGGGAGCCTGGCAGCACTTGGGGGGTGGGGGTGGAGGCTGGGGGGGGCAATTACTGGAACAGATCCCCTGTATAGCTCTCTCTGCAGCAGCTGAAAGCCAGAGGGAAGGAAAACAGAAGAAGCCAGTTCAGCTGCTTCAGAGAGATCCATACAAGGGATCAGTTCCATTCCTTAATCACCCGCACACTGTGCCGATCACACTCCCTTTCCACATCCAATTCACCCAGCTACCTGGGCCCCCCCTGCTAGCCTGGGCCCCATACAGGAAAACCGGTGGTACCCCCTTATCCACAGCCCTGGATAGGAATACCGGATCTATAGCCAGAAAGCCATTTGACTGATATGCCACACACACAGGGAAGTGGATTTCGATGTGAATGGATGTTGACGTGCGTCAGGAATGCAGGAGCAGCTGGTGGATGGCACGCAGGCAGAAGTGCAGGACCGGCTTGGCAGATGACACTCTGACAGAGGTGCAGGAGCAGACTGGCAGGTGGCACACAGGCAGAGGTGCAGGAGCAGGATACTGGCAAGGATAAGCCGGTTGAGGTGCAGGAGCAGAGTAAGGCAAGGTCAGGCGGTCTGGGTCGGCAACTAGCAGGCAGAGTAAGTATAAACGGCAGGCAGAAGAACAGTCAAAGGGCAGGCCAGGGGTTGGTGCAGACAGTGTTCAAGCAGGGTCAACAACAGATCAGAACAGCAACGGAATTACAGATAACAGGATGCACGGGTGCTCAAAAGTATTAGACCAAATGGCACTAATGCAAGGCACTAGCCCAGCTTAAATAGCCCAATGTGCTATCGCACATGCGCATTTGCGCACCTGTGTGCACGATCGCGCATGCACATTCTCTAATCGGCCATGGGCAGGGCTAAAAGGGGCTCTGCACCTGCACATAGATATGTACAGTGGGGCAAAAAAGTATTTAGTCAGCCATCAATTGTGCAAGTTCTCCCACTTACAAAGATGAGAGAGGCCTGTAATTGGCATCATAGGTAGACCTCAACTATGAGAGACAAAATGAGAAAACAAATCCAGACAATCACATTGGCTGATCTGGAAAGAATTTATTTGCAAATTATGGTGGAAAATAAGTATTTGGTCACCTACAAACAAGCAAGATTTCTGGCTCTCACAGACCTGTACCTTCTTCTTTAAGAGGCTCCTCTGTCCTGCACTCATTACCTGTATCAATGGCACCTGTTTGAACTTGTTATCAGTATAAAAGACACCTGTCCACAACCTCAAACAGTCACACTCCAAACTCCACTATGGTGAAGATCAAAGAGCTGTTGAAGGACACCAGAAACAAAATTGTAGACCTGCACCAGGCTGGGAAGACTGAATCTGCAATAGGCAAGCAGCTTGGTGTGAACAAATCAACTGTGGGAGCAATAATTAGAAAATGGAAGACATACAAGACCACTGATAATCTCCCTCGATCTGGGGCTCCACACAAGATCTCACCCCGTGGGGTCAAAATGATCACAAGAACTGTGAGCAAAAATCCCAGGACCACACGGGGGGACCTAGTGAATGACATGCAGAGAGCTGGGACCAACGTAACAAAGGCTACCATCAGTAACACACTACGCCGCCAGGGACTCAGATCCTGCAGTGCCAGACGTGTCCCCCTGCTTAAGCCAGTACATGTCCGGGCCCGTCTGAAGTTTGCTAGAGAGCATTTGGATGATCCAGAAGAGGATTGGGAGAATGTCATATGGTCAGATGAAACCAAAATAGAACTGTTTGGTAGAAACACAACTCGTCGTGTTTGGAGGAGAGAGAATGCTGAGTTGCATCCAAAGAACACCATACCTACTGTGAAGCATGGGGGTGGCAACATCATGCTTTGGGGCTGTTTCTCCGCAAAGGGACCAGGACGACTGATCCATGTACAGGACAGAATGAATGGGGCCATGTATCGTGAGATTTTGAGTGCAAACCTCCTTCCATCAGCAAGGGCATTGAAGATGAAACGTGGCTGGGTCTTCCAACATGACAATGATCCCAAACATTCCGCCCGGGCAACAAAGGAGTGGCTTGGTAAGAAGCATTTCAAGGTCCTGGAGTGGCCTAGCCAGTCTCCAGATCTCAACCCCATAGAAAACCTTTGGAGGGAGTTGAAAGTCCGTGTTGCCCAGCGACAGCCCCAAAACATCACTGCTCTAGAGGAGATCTGCATGGAGGATGGGCCAACATACCAGCAAACGTGTGTGCCAACCTTGTGAAGACTTCCAGGAAACGTCTGACCTCTGTCATTGCCAACAAAGGATATATAACAAAGTATTGACATGAACTTTTGATATTGACCAAATACTTATCTTCCACCATAATTTGCAAATAAATTCTTTCCAAATCAGCCAATGTGATTGTCTGGATTTTTTTTCTCATTTTGTCTCTCATAGTTGAGGTCTACCAATGATGCCAATTACAGGCCTCTCTCATCTTTTTAAGTGGGAGAACTTCCACAATTGGTGGCTGACTAAATACTTTTTTGCCCCACTGTACATTCCTTGACAACTAGTTAGCTTTAGCAAGGGATTAATTATGGGTTAATGGCTGCACAGCCTTTTCTTGAAAACAGTCCCGGCTAGGCCCTGAGCCTGCCATGCATGCACATCAAGGTCCTCTTGGCCCCATCCATTGTAATTAATGGGGATTACACTGCAATTTTTGCCTGGAGTTGGACTTTAGGAAAAGGAGGTATGGTGTTGGGCAGGGCCACAAAGCGAAGATCTCGGTAGCGGGGCTGCATATAAGTATGCAGTTATGGGAAATCCACTATGAGGGATGAAATCCATAAAGGACAACATAAGGAACAGACCTTGAATGGGTATATAGTGATCTGTGGTCCTTGGAGTCCTGGAGCTGAGCATGACGCATTTGGAATTCACTGGCTGAGCATCATAGCAGTCCTGGAAATGATTATAAAATGTTGTCGGTTAAAAGACAGCTATCTTTCTATAAATTTCTCCGGCATTGCAGGAAACACATTTTCAATAACCAGGAACCAGAACATAATTAGAAATTATCCCAATTAAATTTCCAGAGCTTTTGGGGAGATGCACAACACAACATGGCCTGTTCAGTGACATTATTAATACCGCGATTGTTTTGGGACTTGAATATTTGTCAGATTATAAGATAATGAGGGATGAAAACAGCCTTCTTGTACATAAGTACATGCCTCACCTTTGGAAGTATGTTTTAATGAGATAAATCTAAAACATTGCATATAAATATCATGTAGTCTCCTATCATAGCAGCAGGTTGGTCTCTACCCACATGGAAGAAAAATATATTTTTAAAATATTTTTCCCAAATATATTGACATATATTTGAAATACTACAATTTTGGCCATTTTCAATATATATATTATATATATATATATATATATATATATATTTATTTATTTACACACTGTATGTTGAAATGCGTTTTTAATACAAAATATATGAAAAATATTTTTAAAAATACATTTTTAAATATACTGTACGCCTTTAAAAATAAAAATCTACATTTTTGGAATGCATTTACAAATATATGTAAAAATATATATTAAAATTACTTTTTTATATGTAAAAAAAAAAAATCAGCTATTGGAATTTTCCAACCATGTGCTTGCGCACAGCATTGCAGCTGTTGGCACTGTAAATCCTGTATACTAATAATAATGTATTATTGACATATATTTGAAATACTACAATTTTGGCCATATTCAATATATATATAATATATTTATTTATACACTGTATGTTGAAATGTGTTTTTATTACAAAATATCTGAAAAATATTTTAAAAATAAATTTTTAAATATACTGTACGTCTTTAAAAATAGAAATCTACATTTTTGGAATGCATTTACAAATATATGTAAAAATATATGTTAAAATGACTTTATGTGTAAAAAATCAGCTATTGGAATTTTCCAACCATGTGCTTGCGCACAGCATTGGGACTGTTGGCACTATGTAAATCCTGTATACTAATAATAATGTGCCATGTGCTCATTATTCTTCCAATATATCTTTAAAGGAAGTGAGAGGAAATCTGTCCAGTAGGGACACAGATTGTAATAAAAATCTGACAGAGGCTCTATCTCTTTCCAACACAAAATAAAAAGAATTGACCATATTATGTTCTTCAGCCCGGGATAAATTCAGGGACTCGGTCTCACATTCTACTTAGGACAGTTTGACAGGTCCAGGAAAGGGGAATGGAATGGATAGACTCTGCAGTCTGAACTGGAGAGGAGACTAGACGATTGGACTGGACTCTAGTCCCCTCTCCACTCCTGGCTGCTTGAAGCAAAGTTTCTTGAACTTTGGAGGCCAGGCAACTCATGGGTGAAGTCTGGTGAGTGGAAAAATCCACCTGTGGCCCCAAAACAAGGCAAGCCTTAGTAACAATAAAGAACTGGATAAAATTTTTAAAAAACTGGACCATCCAAATTTCAAACCAGATACAGTAAGTGATATCCCTAATTCAAGTATTTTATTGGCAGATGTTGAATCCAGCTAATAGACAACCTAAAAGAAAATATTGCTTTTCTATTACAAGTGTGAAGGGAACTTTTTCTTTGTCTATAATAACATGATATGTCAACGGTAAATCAAGTTTGCAGTTGTGAAATCCCCGACCTTCGTCGCAAAGAGATATCTCAAAGTTTGACCCTCACGCTGTTAAAATATTTTGATTGCACTGTCCACCGAAAATTGTCTTATCAATACTCTGTAGGATGTGTGGTTACCAAGTAAGGTCATTTTTAAGTCCTTCAGCCTGCAAGCCAGCAATTTTAAAAGGTCAATTGCAAGATAAAGAACCACAGAGCATGATTGCGGCAGTGTAATTAAGGACTTCTGGCCATGTAAATTGCTCAAAATGTATTAGACTTTAATCTTGA
Organism: Staurois parvus; assembly: GCF_062004578.1. NCBI lineage: Eukaryota > Metazoa > Chordata > Amphibia > Anura > Ranidae > Staurois > Staurois parvus. Next base: position 682,443 of record NW_028318727.1, read on the forward strand.
GAGCTAGCAAAAAGAAAACAGATGGAAAAATGTAGATATTGCCTGAATGATGAATTCCAGGTATAGCTATTTGAAGTGGTTACATTGATCTAGCTTGGACCAGTGCAAATATGCATATACCCTACCTGGCCAATCTCAGTGAAGTTTAGGAAGCAGCAAGGCAGAGGTTTAGCATGGGACCCAGGAGTCAGTGGAGATCACTGAAGTAGCGGTGCCTAACACAGTAATTTCAAGCTTCCACGGGGTCCCACAGGTATGGTAAATGCAGAGCTGCATTGGTCCAAGCTGTACCAAAGTAAACATGTAAAAATATTCATACCTGGAAATCATAGCTAAGCTCCTAAAACCCAATGGAAGCCACAGAAATAGATATTTAGATAGATAGACATAATAAATCTAAATCTAAGTTCCTATTAAAGCAGTTGCACAGTGTTTACATGTGACTGCACAGTCCAATAGGCCTGTCAGGGCAGGATCTGAGAAACGGACAGGCAAGCCTAAACAATGTAACACACTGGCTGACGACAACCACCACCCAAAGACCGAAGTCCCTCAGGACGCGGAGTCTAAGTCCCAGGCTGCCCTTCACCAGGGCCCCTGATGGTGGGGATGGACTTGACGCAGCCAGGAACCAGGTCGCGGCCCCCGAGACACCTCAGTTGCGGTAATGGCCACCGCCAATGGCGTGTAGCTGGTTGAAAAGACAATAGAGTAGTCAGGCAGGCCGGGTCAACAACAACGGGACAAAACGGTACAGGACAGCAGACGAGAATCACAGGTCACGAGCCGGGTTCAGCAACAAAGGGTCAGATCAAAGGAGAATGCAAAGAATAGTCGAGTCACAAGCCGAGTCAGATTCCAGGAGAGTCACGAGAGTCAGAACAGAGTAATAGCAACACCAAGACACAAGACACAAGTGCAAAGAGCATGTGCGGACCACAGGCTTATATGTCATCAGCCACACCCCTCTGGGGGATGGACCTCAGAGATCTGAAGGCATAAAGGATTCCCACCATGTTCAGCAGAAATCCAAGATGGATGCCAGCACATGGAGTAACATAACCTCTGGGAAAAGGTAGGACCTTGACAAGGCCCCAGCGTCTGACTGCTCTCATGGTGTAATGTATAAGCGAAAAGACCTGGTCAGACATGCCCCCTCTCTCCCTCAGAATTAGTGATGGCTTCGGTGATGAGGGGTGTGGTTGTTATTTACCTATGCCCAAACCCACCAATATGAGGTACAGGCAGTACCAGGCCCCATCAGGCACCCTGCAGTCATGAACGCAACCTCCATGTTGCAAAAAGCAGCTCAGGCAGTAGTGCCCCAGATAGGCTCAGGCTACGCCACCAGCAGAGAGCCAGCCAAAGGAAAGTTCAAGTCAGGGCACTTTCCAGTCAAACAACCTAGAGAAGCTCAGATTTTTATTGGCTTGTAAGGTAAATGAAGCGGGTGTAATTCCTCCCCGTTGTGACTTGGTTCCTTCCATCATTTTCTTGTGGACCATTATTTACATAACTGTGTTGGCAATCATAATGAAAGGAAGGTGAGGTAGCGGCCCTGCCAGGTAGACTGTATGGGGCTCCATGATTTCTAAAGTGGGCCTATCTATACCAGATTAGAGCACTGGAGTGGGAGGGCAGGAAGCATATTTCCACTGAGACAGGAAAAAAGCTATTTTAAAAGAGGATACATGACTACAAAGACAAATTGTGTGAGCCTTCAGCTTTACGGATTGTTTTGTGGTAAGCCACAAGTGTCTTAGTAGAGTTGATCTCAACAAAGTTGTCACATCCATAGAACAAGTCATGGCAGCGGCAGGATGCCTTTAGCAAGGGCTAAACCAGAAAGAAATGCCCGTAGCGGGAATAAAGAAAGAAAATAGCGGAGGGCATGCATGACTAGGCCCAGATTGGTGAAGGAGGAACGGAAAGGGTTAAGGTTAGCTCCAGGGGGTTGGTATGTGATAGCGGGGGTTCTGGTTGGCATAGGTTGAAAGTGTAGGTGGGGTCTGCTGCACCTTAGGGTGGGGGGATATGTTGAGGGGGCGTCAGTTGGAGCTGGATGTTAGGAGGGAAAAGAGCCTCCCTCCCGCCCTCCCTGTTTGTTGGGTATCGGGTCCCTCCTGGGGAGAGGGGGGTTATGTTCGTTCATGGGCGGTTGTTGGTCTTTGGAGGCGGTTCTCATCTTGGAAGGTAAAAACAATGGTGTGGGACCCATCGGTGGTATGGGGTGCCCAGGGGGACATTCCCAGTTAACCAAGGTTGTCTGCAGACGGTATGGTTGTCTCCGAGCTGGTTGGTTGCGGCTGGAGGCCTAGTATATATGGTTGTCCGCAAGTGCATTTTGGATCGTTTGGGGGTGCCTTCGAAGACCAACAACAATTCTTTGGTTTCTGTTATAAGGAATGGTTAGTGTATGTAAATTTGAGTTGTTAATAAAAGGCTGTGTTGGCCATTTTACTCCAAAAGCAGTGTCATGTTTTTTGTAAGAATAAGGGGGTTAAGGGGGGGGGGGTTGATACGGATCGGTAATGGTGGTAAGGGAGTGGACAAGCCTATCTCTGGTGCAATAGTCAAGACAATCAGAATTGCATATCAGAATGTAAACACCATAAAAGACTGACAGCAACCTGTCTGCTCAGACACTGCCTACTGCACATGGAATCTAGAGGCAGGCTATGAAGTGACTTCCTTGCATTCCTTATTTAAGCGAGCAGATGTCCAAGCTCATACCAGTGCACCTAAAGCAAATAGATGCCAGCACGCACATAGAAAGATTTTGGGGCAAAGGAATGGTAGTTACCTGGGTAAGATTAGGATGAGCCCAAGGGAATAAGGACGTACCCTAAATTTTTGGAACCCTAACGCTTTAAGCTAGAATCATTTGCTGGGAAAAACTAAACAAGATATCTGGCCGGACATTGTACACTTCTATGGTTATTAGGGATTTTCAAGTCCATTGTGTTGGAGTCAAACTGAAGTTTAAACTAACCTTGTCTAGATCGGGTGACCATGCAGGATGTAATTGGGATCCCACGTTTAGGTCTATGGTCAGGGGGGTTACCAGATGAGAATCACCGTCCTTTGTGATGTCATTGGCCAGATAAGGAAGCATTATCCTTCTTTATTAGATACTATCCTAATAAGGAGGTATAGTACGTCCTTATCATGGCAGTGATGTCACACAAGGTACTCTTCCAGTATAAGTTCCTCCTATGCTACAGTACGTACAATGTTCCTAAATTCAGTTGTTAAGTGGGTGGATCTTATTGTAAATAAAGGCAGATGCTGAATCCATGATGTCTCTGTCATACAAATCTCACTTAGAAAGGGACAGTGATTATGCAGAAATTTATCTTTTAGTACCCTGGCACAGTCAGCAGAGCCTCTCCTTTGTTGCGCTACAAGCGTCCTGCATTATGCACAGCCATACTCAGCACTGATAAGACGATAAAACAAACCGACCTTACACAAAAGCCTTCGGCAGGCACACACAGTCTGTCATTTTATCTTAAACTGGGAAACCATTTTAACCCTTCAGCCTGATGGCCCCGAAGATTCAAAGCAGCTTTTCTCAATCTTTTTATCCTGGCAATCATTTTCAGGTTTTTGGAAACCTCTAAAATAATTATAATAAGAGATCACAGTTAGATTGATCAGTAAGTTTGTATACAAAATAAACAAAACAACAAAAAATGTGACATACTTAAAGTGTTTGCTACCCAAGGCAGAGCATTTTTAACCTTCATACATTTGTTGTCAGTGAAAAATTACCCCTTTATATTGGTGGTCAGTGGAAGTGGAAGTGGAAGTGGCTCCCTTAGAGGAGACATTGACCCTGTAAGTGTGAAGGCATCATCTTCAGAAGCCGAATCCTCTGCATTGGTCCAGTAACTGTGCAGGCACCACCAGGCAGAAGATTAATACTTTGCATTGGCGCCATGACTGTGTAGGCATCACCAGGCAGAAAATGAATTCCCTGCAATTCAAGGAACTATTAACAGACCCTTTATGTTAGTGGTTAGTTGGAGTGAGAGGGCTCCCTTACAGGAGACATTGGCCCCATGACTGTGTAGGCACCACCAGATAGAACATGAAACCTCTGCACTGGCCCTGTAATGATGTTGACATCATCAGGCAGAAGATGAATCCTCCATATTGTCCCCATAACTGTGTACGCATCACCAGGTAGAAGATGAATCCTTTAGATTGTCTCCATAACTGTGTAGTCACCTCCAAGCAGTAGATGAATCCTCTGCATTGGCTCCTTAACTGTGTAGGCTCCACCAGGCAGAAGATAAGTCCTTTACATTGGCCCCAAAACTGTGTGAGGACCATGAGGCAGCAAATGGATCCTGTGTATTTTTCCCATACACACCAGGCAGAAGACTGATCCTCTACATTAGCTCCGTAACTGTGTAGGCACCACCAGGCAGAAGGTGAATCCTCTGCATTGGCCTCATAACTGTATAGGCCTCAACTGACAGAAGACGGATCCTCTGCATTGGCCCCGTAACTGTGTAGGCATCGTTAGGCAGAAAATGGTTCCTCTGTATTGGCCCCATACCTGTGTAGGGTCCACCATGCAGAAGATTGATCCTCTACATTGGCTCTGTAACTGTGTAGGCACCACCAGGCAGAAGGTGAATCTTCTGCATTGGTCTTATAACTGTATAGGCTTCACCAGGCAGAAGACAGATCCTCTGCATTGGCCTCGTAACTGTGTAGGCACCATTAGGCAGAAAATTGATCTTCTGTATTGGACCCATACCTGTGTAGGGTCCACCATGCAGAAGATTGATCCTCTACATTGCCTCTGTAACTGTGTAGGCACCACCAGGCAGAAGGTGAATCCTCTGCATTGGCCTCATAACTGTATAGGCTTCACCAGGCAGAAGATGGATCCTCTGCATTGGCCCCGTAACTGTGTAGGCACCACCAGGCAGAAGCTGGATCCCCTGCATTGGCCCCATAACTGTGTAGGCTCCATAAGGCAGAAGATAGATTCTCTGCATTGGCCCTGTAACTGTGTAGGCACCACAAGGTAGAAAATCAATCCTTTCTATTTCTCCATAATTGTGTAGGCACCCCCAGTTAGAAGATAAATCCTCTGCACTGGCCTGTAAGTGTGTAGGCACTATGAGGCAGAAGATGAATCCTCAACATTGGCCCCATTGGTGTGTGAGCACCACCAGGCAGGATATGAATCCTCTGCATTGGCCCCATAACTGTGTAGGTTCTACTAGGCAGAAAATAGATCCTCTGCACTGGCTCCATAACTATGTAGGCACCACCAGGCAGAAGATGAATCCTCTGCAATGGCCCCATAATTGTGCAGGCAACACCAGGCGGAATATGGATCCTCCACAGCTCAAGGAGCCCCTAACAATCTCAGAGCAAACTTTAGGTTTCACAAAACCCTGGTTGTTAATAGCTGTTTAAAGAGTCAGTCCTCTTCAAAATGGATAATTCAGTTTCTAGCAGAACCTGCTCAACTGAACTACCATACATTATTATTATTATTATTATACAGGATTTATATAGCACCAACAGTTTGCTCAGCGCTTCACAATATAAAGGGTGACAATTCAATACAAGAGAGGAGGGCCCTGCTCCTGGGAGCTAACAATCTAATAGATCTTCTTATCCCTCTGCCACAAACATGTTTGCCCCCCACCTCTAACTAATCAGGTTAATTAGCTTGAGTCCCCTCAGGCTAGTAGTTGTTTGCGAGTGTGTACACATCCGTCTTATACTATTTGACATACAGCTCTTCAATAAAACACAACATCTTGGTCTAGACTGGATGTGGCCAGTTGGGCCCAAAATAGCCATACAAATGAGGTTTCTGTCAGAAGGATGGAAACATATAACTACTTCATTAATTGGGAGAAACTATGCAATTAACGTGCACAAATTGTTTCCATCCTGTGGAGAGAACTGGCTGTGGCTGGTATAGATCCAGCTATAATCTCCCTCTTAGACCATTTCTTCTAATGAAAGGGAGCGTAGGGTGAGTTTCCATGGTTGCACCTCGTAGGTTGCCATCATGCAGCCACTTGCTAGACATCAGAGCGACAGGACAACAGAGTGCCATGCGGGAGTAAAACCAAGTGTTGTTATAGTGAGGTATGGTCTTGTTTATGATACAAAATATAAGGATTATATGTCAGAATATATCAGTTCAATCATAAAAGAAAATGGAGGTACTGCAGTTTCAAATGTTCGAACAGTTTGACCCAAATCTTTCTGTTCTTCTAGGTCTGGTGGGTTGCATATATAAATGTACTAGTTAACTAATAAAAATATTTACAACACTCTCAAAGGATCAGTCCTCCCTTTGTTTTTTTGTAGATGCTGGAGAAAGCGAAAGCTATCAGCTGGTAAAGTCCATCTGAACAATCGTTCCTCCACTATCAAAGGCTGGGGAAAGCCTGCAGACATCGAAGTGTTTCCCAATCCCATCAAAATGGATGCGCAAGTAAGCAGCCCTGATTTCCACCAAGATAACTAAGGGGAACCTCCCCTCGTCTCCATGCTTGAGGCTAGTGATAGGGTACACACACACCTGTACTAGGGAGAGACTCTGTCATCTTATATCACCCACATTCTCCTGGCCTGAGGACATCTCCAAAAACAAAGGACTGTCCACAGAAATAGCCTCCCAATGATTTTACTGTAGCAACAACTTTTCAATGGTTTTGTACATCCCCATTGCCATCTCCATAACTTTAAGTCCAGAGAGTACGGTTCACCACAGTGTAGTAACACAGAAACATAGAATATCCAGCCATCAATCGTACACTCCTCAATATACAGGTGAAACTCAAAAAATGAGAATATGGTGCAAAAGTTCATTTATTTCAGTAATGCAACTTAAAAGGTGAATCTAATATATGAGATAGACTCATTACATGCAAAGCAAGATAGTTCAAGCCGTGATTTGTCATCATTGTGATGATTATGGCTTACAGCTCATGAAAACCCCAAATCCACAATCTCAAAAAATGAGAATATTGTGAAAAGGTGCAATATTCTCGGCTCAAAGTGTCCCACTCTAATCAGATAATTAAGCCATAACACCTGCAAAGGGTTCCTGAGCCTTTAAATGGTCTCTCAGTCTGGTTCAGTAGGAATCACAATCATGGGAAAGACTGCTGACCTGACAGTTGTGCAGAAAACCATCATTGACACCCTCCATAAGGAGGGAAAGCCTCAAAAGGGAATTGCAAAAGAAGTTGGATGTTCCCAAAGTGCCGTATCAAAGCATATTAATAGAAAGTTATGTGGAAGGGAAAAGTGTGGAAGAAAAAAGTGCACAAGCAGCAGGGATGACCGCAGCCTGGAGAAGATTGTCAGGAAAAGGCCATTCAAAAGTGTTGGGGACTTTCACAAGGAGTGGACTGAGGCTGGAGTCAGTCCATCAAGAGCCACCACACACAGACGGATCCTGGACATGGGCTTCAAATGTCATATTCTTCTTGTCAAGCTGCTCCTGAACAACAAACAACGTCAGAAACGTCTTACCTGGGCTAAAGAAAAAAACAGACCTGATCTGTTGCTCAGTGGTCCAAAGTCCTCTTTTCTGATGAGAACAACTTTTGCATCTCATTTGGAAACCAAGGACCCCGAGTATGGAGGAAGAATGGAGAGGTCCAAGGACCCCGAGTATAGAGGAAGAATGGAGAGGCCCAAGGACCCCGAGTATGGAGGAAGAATGGAGAGGCACACACTGCAAGATCCAGCAAACACAAATGCTCCTGCGCTTGGGGATGGACTCGATGCTACAACCACATTAAGAATGTCCTGGAACATGCACACCTTGCTGCCCTCAAATGGACCGGGGAAATCCAAATATACTGAATGAGGAAAGACAAAACAGAGGGCGCACAGGCCTAGTGCATTACCATAAAAAATGTTTAATAAAAAATAAAGTAGGTGTACTCACAAACGACCATATAGTCAAGGCACATCATAAAGAACAGCTGGATCAACACCGCGCTGAGTAACAGTCCGCAATAGGGAGTGTAGACATCCAAAAGGCTGACGCGTTTCGAGGACTTGCCTCTTTCTCAGGGGTTGTGAGGAAGAGGCAAGTCCTCGAAACTCGTCAGCCTTTTGGATGTCTACACTCCCTATTGCGGACTGTTACTCAGCGCGGTGTTGACCCAGCTGTTCTTTATGATGTGCCTTGACTATATGGTCGTTTGTGAGTACAACACCTACTTTATTTTTTATTAAACATTTTTTATGGTAATGCACTAGGCCTGTGCGCCCTCTGTTTTGTCTTTCCTCACACACTGCAAGATGCTTAAAGTCCAGTGTGAAGTTTCCACAGTCTGTGTTGATTTGGGGAGCCATGTCATCTGCTGGTGTTGGTCCACTGTGCTTCATTAAGTCCAGGGTCAACGCAGCCGTCTGCCAGGAGATTTTGGAGCACTTCATGCTTCCTTCTGCAGACGAGCTTTATGGGGATGCTGACTTTATTTTCCAGCAAGATTTGGCACCGCCCACACTGCCAAAAGCACCAAAACCTGGTTCAATAACTGAGGGATTACTGTGCTTGATTGGCCAGCAAACTCGCCTGACCTGAACCCCATAGAGAATCTATGGGGCATTGCCAAGAGAAAAGATGAGAGACATGAGACCGAACAATACAGAAGAGCTGAAGGCCGCTATTGAAGCATCCTGGTCTTCCATAACACCTCAGCAGTGCCACAGGCTGATAGCTTCCATGCCACGTCGCATTGAGGCAGTGATTGCTGCAAAAGGGGCCCAAACCAAGTACTGAGTACATATGCATGCTTCTACTTTTCAGAGGTCCGATATTGTTTTATGTACAATCCTTGTTTTATTGATTGCATGGAATATTCTCATTTTCTGAGATTGTGGATTTGGGGTTTTCATGAGCTGTAAGCCATAATCATCACAATGATGACAAATCACGGCTTGAACTATCTTGCTTTGCATGTAATGAGTCTATCTCATATATTAGTTTCACCTTTTAAGTTGCATTAGTGAAATAAATTAACTTTTGTACGATATTATAATTTTTCGTGTTTCACCTGTACATTATTGTGCAAATGTTTAAGACAGGTTTAAAAAAATGCTGTAAATTAAGAATGCTTTCAGAAATAAAAGTGTTAATAGTTTATGTTGATCAATTATTAAAAAGAAACAAGAAAAATCCAAATCAAATCAATATTTGGTGTGACCACCCTTTGCCTTCAAAACAGCATCAATTCTTCTAGGTAGACTTGCACACTGTTTTTTAAGGAACTCGGCAGGTAGGTTGTTCCAAACATCTTGAAGAACTAACTACAGATCCTCTGTGGATGTATGAAGATGGATAGGTAACTGCCTGTATTTCTCAGCATTGTAGACACCATTGATCATGACCAAATCTCCAACTCCATTTGCAAAAATGCAGCTGTTAGGAATGGACTTGCCAGTAATGGTGGGACTCACCTGCCTTGTGGGCTGCAGTACCAGGGCTGGCCAGCGGGTGCTCCCAGCAATCAGAGACTCAACCCTGCAGCCAGCCAAACACCTGAAACTGCTTATGCAGGTGTATTTAAGTGATGGCCAGACCTGCAGTCTTTGCCTTGGTGTGTGGTTTTCCTGGGCCCTGTATCTTGTTCCTGCATCCCTGTCCCTGTTCCTGTCTCTGTCTGATTCGTTGCTGACCCTGCCTGATCCGGACCTCTGCTGACTTCTCCTGTTTTATTCCTGGCTTGTGACCCCGACCATTCTCTGCCTGACCCCCCTGTACCTACCTGCCCGATTGTGATTGACCCGGCCTGCCTGACGACGCTTGCATTGTATGTATTATCTGTGGGTGGTTTGGTTCGTTTGCACTGTGTTATGTTTTAGTATTGCACTGTGTTTATGTTTGTATTGTTAGTCTTTAATAAATTATATTGTTTATGACTTATCTGAAGCCTGCTTTTCCCAGCGTCAGTCACACACCTCTGGTCATACCCGGAAGCCCTGACATTACACCAAGGCCTATCCTGACCAGAAGTGGCTGCACAGGGAAGCCATCTTGGCTTGTTGCTGGGAAGGATGGATCTTGATGAGGTGGTGTATTTGTCGCTGCTGGTTTTTGATGACAGAGAGTATGCTTATCAGGCTCTGAGGGAGTATACCCGGGATCAACTGCTAGAATGTATACGGATTGCTCATGTTCTAGTAGATCAGGGCACAGAGCTCTCTGAGGTGCAGCCATTGATTCAGGTTTGTGCTGAGTTGGCTTCATCTGGTGCCCCTGAAAGCAGGAATGACTTTTTGCCACCATTTAGTGCAGACCAGGTAGAGTCCCTGGTATGGTTATTAGAGGATGATGTGGATTACTTCTTGGAGCATTATGCTGCATGTTCACCACAGGTATTAAGGGATTGTATAAACGCAGTGCAGTCTTTGACCGGACAGGCTTTGTGTAAGCTCAGCTTTGTTCAACCCATACTGCAGACATGGACAGATTTGTTGCACCCAGCCTCAGCCAGCTTACAAAAACCCAGTCCTGCTTCTAATCTATTTCCTCAAAGCTCTATTCCTGCATTCCCAACAGCACCTCCAGTTACAGTCCAGTATACCCTGCTATCTACCGCATGTCAGTACCCTGTTCCCACTCGCTGCACCTATCCTGCCTTTAACCCTGTAAAGAAGCCCTCTGTAGCAACTGTTCCCTCCCCTGTTCCATCCTCCAGCTCTTCTCTGTCTCCAGCTGCTCCATTCGTTTGCAGACCTGCGTTTACTTGCAGTGCTCCAGTAGTTAAAACCAGAAAAAAGCGAAAATTCTTTCCAACCAGTACCATCCTGCCTGTATCCAAACCGGTGAGCCAGCCGTCTGAGAACCTGCCTTCCGTGGTTCAGCCTGGTGCCTCGGCACCCGCACTTCAGCCTGATGTCTCTACCCAGCCTGATGTCTGTACCCAGCCTGATGAACTGATCCAGCCTGATGATCCTATCATGCCTGATGACCCATTGCCCGCTGTCATACCTGGTGACCCGATGCCCGCTGTCAAGCCAGACGATCCAATGCCTGATGACCCAGTGCCCGCTATCATGCCTGGTGACCCGATGCCCGCTGTCAAGCCAGACGATCCAGCGCCAGATGACCCGGTGCCCGCTGTCGATCCAGAAGATCCGGTACCTGATGACCCAGTGCCTGCTGTCATGCCTGGTGACCCGATGCCCGCTGTCGAGCCAGACGATCCAACGGCAGATGACCCGGTGCCCGCTGTCGATCCAGACAATCCGGTACCTAAGAACCCGATGCCCGCTGTCGAGCCAGACGATCCAATGCCTGATGACCCAGTGCCCGCTGTCATGCCTGGTGACCCGATGCCCGCTGTCGAGCCAGACGATCCGGTACCTGATGACCTGGTGCCCGCTGCCGTGCCAATTGACTCAGAGCCCACTGTCGTGCCTGGTGACTTGGTGCCCACTGCCTTGCCAGATGACGCGGTGCCCGCTGTCGAGCCAAATGACCTGATGCCTGGTGACCCGATGCCCGCTGTCCAGCAAGACGATCCAATGTCTGACCCAGTGCCAGCGGTCATGCCAGTTGACTCGGAGCCCACTGTCGTGCCTGGTGACTCGGTACCTGCCGCTCCGCCTGGGGGTCCGGCGCCCGCCGCTCCGCCTGGGGGCCCGAGACCTGTCGCTCCGCCTGGGGGTCCGGCGCCCGTCACTCCGCCTGGGGGTCCGGCGCCCGCCGCTCCGCCTGGGGGCCCGAGACCTGTCGCTCCACCTGGGGGTCCGGCGCCCGCCGCTCCGCCTGGGGGCCCGAGACCTGTCGCTCCGCCTGGGGGCCCGAGACTTGTCGCTCTGCCTGGGGGTCCAGCGCCCGCCGCTCCGCCTCGAGGCCCGAGACCTGTCGCTCCGCCTGGGGGCCCGATGCCTGTCGCCCCGCCTGGTGGCCCGGTGCCTGCCGCTCCGCCTGGTGGCCCGGTGCCTGCCGCTCCGCCTGGTGGCCCGGTGCCTGCTGCTTCGCCTGGTGATCCGATGTGCCTCTGACCAGAGTCCTGCCCGATGTGCGGCTGCCCGATGTGCCGCTGTCCGGAGTCCTGCCCGATGTGCCGCTGCCTGGAGTCCTGCCCGATGTGCCTCTGCCTGGTGTGCTGCTGCCCGGAGTCCTGCCCGGTGTGCCGCTGCCCAGAGTCCTGCCCGGTGTGCCGCTGCCCGGTGTGCCGCTGCCCGGTGTGCCGCTGCCCGATGTGCCGCTGCCCGGTGTGCCGCTGCCCGGAGTCCAGCCCGGTGTGCCGCTGCCCGGAGTCCAGCCCCGTGTGCCGCTGCCCGGAGTCCAGCCTGGTGTGCCGCTGCCCGGAGTCCTGCCCGATGTGCCAGTCTTTGATATCCCGCCAGTTACCAGACCCGGGCGGTGGAACATTTTGCCCAGCTAGGACTGTTTGGAGTGTCTTGAGGCCGCTCCTTGAGGGGGGGGGGTACTGTTAGGAATGGACTTGCCAGTAATGGTGGGACTCACCTGCCTTGTGGGCTGCAGTACCAGGGCTGGCCAGCGGGTGCTCCCAGCAATCAGAGACTCAACCCTGCAGCTAGCCAAACACCTAAAACTGCTTAGGCAGGTGTATTTAAGTGATGGCCAGACCTGCAGTATTTGCCTTGGTGTGTGTTTTTCCTGGGCCCTGTATCTTGTTCCTGCATCCCTGTTCCTGTTCCTGTTCCTGTCTCTGTCTGATTCGTTGCTGACCCTGCCTGATCCGGACCTCTGCTGACTTCTCCTGTTTTATCCCTGGCTTGTGACCCCGACCATTCTCTGCCTGACCCCCCTGTACCTACCTTCCCGATTGTTATTGACCCGGCCTGCCTGACGACGCTTGCATTGTATGTATTATCTGTGGGTGGTTTGGTTCGTTTGCACTGTGTTATGTTTTAGTATTGCACTGTGTTTATGTTTGTATTGTTAGTCTTTAATAAATTATATTGTTTATAACTTATCTGAAGCCTGCGTTTCCCTGCATCAGTCACATACCTCTGGTCATACCCTGGAGCCCTGACAGCAGCCCCAAACTTGCAAGGACCCTCCACCATACTTCACAGTTGCTTGCAGTCACTCATTATTGTACCGCTTTCAGGGCTTTTGGCAAATGAACTGCCTCCTGCTGAAGCTAAATATTTAAAATTTTGACTCATCAGTCCAAAGCACCTACTGCTGTTTTTCTGCACCCCAGTTTCTATGTTTCCCTGCATAGTTGAATCACTTAGCCTTGTTTCCACGTCAAAGGGTATGGCTTTTTGGCAGATATTCTTCAATGAAGACCACTTCTGGCCATACTTCTACACACAGCAGGTGTGTGTACCTGGATCCCATAGGTTTCTGCCAGTTCTGTGTTGATGGCACTGTTGAACATCTTCCAATGTGGAAGGGAAGTAAGCATGATGTGTCTTTCATCTGTTGCATTAAGTTTCCTTGGCTGACCACTGTGTATATGGTCTTCTAGGTTGTCTGTTTGCTTTCTGCTTCTTCCGAAATGCTTGTTGAATTGATTGATGCTGGTTTGAAGCCAAAGGGTAGTCACACCAAATATTGATTTGATTTAGACTTTTCTTCTTTTTGCTCACCTTGAATGCTGTAAATTGATAATAATAATAGTAATAATAATATTGTAATCAAGATTTTTTGGCATGATCAGTCATATTTTCAATATCAATGCAAATGTTTCATGATTCCTGCCAAGGTGTGCAAACTTTTGAGCACAACTGTATATAGGGGCACGGCTCTCCACCCACCAACTCCACCCAGATGCTCACTAAAAGGGGTACTAACCCCAGCTTACAAGCACCCAGTAATATTTTTAAAAACCTCTACCTTCAGAAACACTTGTAGGTAAGCGTTGGAAAGTTTCATAAACCATTAGCTGATACATATGTAGCACCCCTCTAGGTAGCCAGGGGGAGCTAGATGGTTTTTATTTTGAAAGGAAGGCTGAATAGCAGTCTGGGCAATGGTCAGCCTGGGTGTGAGTGAGTCAGGTCACCTTAAGTCAGAGCTGAGGGCTTTGCAGATCAGTTCCCTGATAGTTCCCCCTGCTCTAGGGACTTGAGAAGTTTCTAGAAGGCAGTGGGCGGGAGAGGCTGATCTGCATACTTAGGGGACCCTGACCAATCCCCAGACAGGAGGCTTGGTATGGGGTCAGGACAGCCCTTAAGTAAAACTGAGCCTGCTCAACAGCAGGAGAATTTGGGTGGAAGATGGAGTGAGAGGCTGGGATGCAGGAACCTGGGAGGGGAACCACTGTGAACGGGCCTACCTCCAAGCTGGATCTGAAAGGAGGATCTCTCAACCTCAGTAGTCCCCTGAGAGAGGACCACCTGTGCAACAGGGAAGGTGCCAGCCCAGCGGAAGGCCTGAAGGCAGCCACCAACCCAACAAGCTCGCAGGAGAGGAAGAGTGAGTAGTCTTACACCCCCTGGATAAGAGGAAAGGGCATTCGGGTGGGATACCTGACTATCCCCCATCCGGGACTTTTTGATTCAAAGAGACAGATTCTGTGTTCCGTTTTCCCAGGAATTCCCTCAGGCAGCTGGATGAGAAGAGGATTCATCTGGGGTTTGGGGTGGTACACCAGGATACGCTGGAGGGCTCTCCAAGAAGGCATTTTTTCTGTCTAGAGACTTACAAAAACTAACTAAGGAGTTCCCCTCCTTAGCAACTTGCAGTTTCCTTGGGCATGCCGTACATCCCCTGACCCTGTCCAAGTTCAATACCCCTAATAAAACATAATAACCAAGCTCAAGGGCTGTTCACTGTCTCCAGAATGTAAGTCTGAGAAAAATCTGAGTTGCCTGCCTGTGCAGGACTATAGGGGGACCCAAAAACTAAGCGACTCCTAAGGGGGTAGTGCTACATATATAGCATGGACAGTTCCTCTGTCCTACAAGAGGCCCAAGTTATAGACAGTGATTTTGTCTGCAAAAGCTGATAATTTTCTCTTCTTTTTGTCAAAGCTGATGTAGAGTTAATAGAAAATTGACACAGTTTTATCTATGTCTCTTCATGAACCAAGCCTACCCCATTAGCCTAGTTTCCATATTGAGGACGAGCTCTGCTCAACAAAACAAAGGCTCAAAGTCTGAACAGAGGGGGAGCTGAGCATCCGCTGATGTGCGTGGCCTATAATGCTGTCTATTATCTGTCCAGAGCTTGCTTTCAGAAAGAACGCAGGAGGAATGAGGCTCTCAGTCTGGGGCCGCAGGTGTGCAGAATTGATTCATCAGTTTCCTTCTCTTCCCCTGACCCAGTTATAGTGATCTCTAAATAATAAAAAAAACATCCTCTATTCACATGCGGACAACAGTGACGAACAGTCTATAGGTAGAATAAGGACCCATGGTATGAGACCACATTTCAGAGAATTTATGAATTAAAGTGGAACAACAGTCTAAAAAAAGAGAAAAGAGTACATAAAAGCCAGGGGCACATCCTGCCTGCCTACTGTAGGCTTTTTGTTTTCTTCCTGAAATAGCTTGAGTTGGGTAGCTTGGTGATTTGGGAACACTTAAAACCAAGCCTGTGATTCTGCAAGTCAATGTTTTTCAGGAAACGCTAAAATCTCACACAACCTTTTTAACATAGCTTATGACTTTCCAGACTCAGAGAAACCCTACTAATAATTACTATATCCACAGCTCACAGTACATTAGTGTGATGGCTACTGCTGAGAATTCTCCTTACATCCAAAATTCATACAATGACCAGGAATCAACTCAAGGTCATTACTCACAAGTCCCCAGGACATCTGCACACCTTCTAGCTTCCTCCAGACACAGTCCAGTGTAGACTGCGATCTCTATGGTGAGGTCCCACAGACAGCTCCTGAGGCATGACATCACTGAGGTCTTAAGAACAGCTACACAGTCCACAGGCTGTCTCAGGGCAGCAGACCCCAAGGCTTTGGAACCCTCCCTCCCGAGAAAAGAACCATCTCTCCAGGGCTTTAGACTATTTATCACCTCTCCAGCCACCTTCTGGGCGCTCCTCTCCAGGGATTGGCTGGGCCATGATACATATTCAATCTGGTCATTTGAATCTACCTTCGATGTTCTAGAAGCTTCTTCCAGAGGCAGAGGGAAGAAACCAAACTCCCAGCCTGTGAAATCCTGCACAAGAACAATCTCTGCTTCCTTGACTATAGAAGGAGTCAAAAACTACATTTGCCTAGCATGCTACGCTAGGCGGGTGCTACACATGTATTTTGTTTTCCCATCTGTGTCTAACATGGGAGATTTTTCTTCACTTCCTGTCCTTGACACACAACAGGAAATTAGAGGAAATGTCCCTTAGATAGTTGTCATAGGAATAAATATCCTTGTCCCATCTATTCCTGTTCTGGTGACAAAATTTGGAATTTTCCCTCAAATTCTGTCCCAGTAGCAATGGTCACTAAAACAAAATGGAGGCTAGGGAGGGTTATTAGAGGAGTTACAGGGAGGTTTAGTGTTAAGATCAAAGTGAGTATTAGGATGAGGGTTAGTGTTCTAGGGAGGGTTAGAGTCGGTGTTCATGGGGAGAGTTAGTGTTGGGGTTACAGTGAGTCTAATGAGGGTTATATTAATGGTGACAGAGAGGGTTAGTGTTAGGGAAAGGGATTGCGTGAGGGTCAGTATTGTAGCTATAGAGAGGATTAGTGTGAGGTTTAGTGTTAGGGTTACAGGGAAGGGGGTAGTGTTCGGGGAAGGGCTTGTGTGAGGGTCAGTATTGTAGCTACAGAGAGGATTAGTGTGAGGGTTAGTGTTAGGGAAAGGGCTTGTGTGAGGGTCAGTATTGTAGCTACAGAGAGGATTAGCGTGAGGGTTAGTGTTAGGGAAAGGGCTTGTGTGAGGGTCAGTATTGTAGCTACAGAGAGGATTAGCGTGAGGGTTAGTGTTAGGGTTACAGGGGGGGAGGTAGTGTTAGGGGAAGGGCTTGTATGAGGGTCAGTATTGTAGCTACAGAGATGATTAGTGAGAGGGGTAGTGTTAGGGGAAGGGATTGTGTGAGGGTCAGTATTGTACCTACAGGGAGGATTAGTGTGAGGGTTGGTGTTAGGGTTACAGGGAGGGATAGTTTTGGGAAAAGAGCTTGTGTAAGGGTCAGTATTGTACCTTAAGAGAGGATTAGTGTGAGGGTTAGTGTTAGGGTTACGGGGGGGGGGTTAGTGATAGGGAAAGGGCTTGTGTGAGGGTTAGTGTTAGAGTTACAGGGGTGGTTAGTGTTAGGGTTACAGGGGGGTAGTGTTAGGGGAAGGGCTTGTGTGAGGGTCAGTATTGTAACTACAGAGAGGATTAGTGTGAGAGTAGGTGTTAGGGTTACAGGGAGGGTTAGTGTTAGAGTTACAGGGAGGATCAGTGTTAAGGTTACAGAGAGGGTTAGTGTTAGGGTTATAGGGATGGTTAGTGTTAGGGTTACATGGAGGGTTGGTGTTAGGATTATAGGGAGGATCAGTGTTAAGGTTACAGGGGTAGTTAGTGTTAGGGTTACAGGGGGGTAGTTTTAGGGAAAGGGCTTGTGTGAGAGTCAGTATTGTAGCTACAGAGAGGATTAGTATAAGGGTTAGTGTTAGGGTTATGGGGGGGGGGGGTTAGTGTTAGGGAAAGAGCATGTGTGAGGGTCAGTATTGTAACTACAGAGAGGATTAGTATTAGGGTTACAGGGGGGAGGGGTGGGGTTAGTGTTAGGGAAAGAGCATGTGTGAGGGTCAGTATTGTACCTACAGAGAGGATTAGTGTGAGGGTTGATGTTAGGGTTACAGGGAGGGATAGTGCTAGGGAAAGAGCTTATGTGAGGGTCAGTATTGTACTTACAGAGAGGATTAGTGTGAGGGTCAGTATTGTAACTACACACAGGATTAGTGTGAGAGTAGGTGTTAGAGTTACAGTGAGGATCAGTGTTAAGGTTACAGAGAGGGTTAGTGTTAGGGTTATAGGGATGGTTAGTGTTAGGGTTACATGGAGGGTTGGTGTTAGGGTTATAGGGAGGATCAGTGTTAAGGTTACAGGGGTGGTTAGTGTTAGGGTTATAGGGATGATTAGTGTTAGGGTTAGAGGGAGTTGGGGTTGGAGTTACAGAGAGGGTTGGCATGAGGGTTAGTGTTATGGTTATAGGAATGATTAGCATTAGGGTTATATGGAGGGTTGGTGTTAGTATTATAGGGATGATTAGTATTAGGTTACTGGGGTGGAGAGTGTTTGGGTTATAGGGATGATTAGTGTTAGGATTACAGGAGTGGCTAGTGTTAGGGTTACAGGGAGGATTGGTGTAAAGGTTACAGGGGTAGTTAGTGTTAATGTTATAGGGATGGTTGGTGTTAGGGTTAGAGGGAGGGTTAGTGTTAGTGTTACAGGGGTGGTTAGTGTTAGGGTTATAGGAATGACTAGTATTAGGGTTACATGGAGTGGTTATTGTTAGGGTTACAGGGAGGATCAGTGTTAAGGTTATAGGGATGGTTAATGTTAGGGTTACATGGAGGGTTGGTGTTAGGGTTATAGGGAGGATCAGTGTTAAGGTTATAGGGATGGTTAGTGTTATAGGAATGATTAGTGTTAGGGTTACAGGGAGGATCATTGCTAAGGTTACAGGGGTGGTTAATGTTATAGGTAGAGATGAGCGAATCGAAGTATCCGAAGTGGAATTCGAGTCGAATATCGGAAAAATTTCGATTCGTGCCGAATCCGAAAAACAGCCTAATTCGGACGCGCGAATCGAAATTTTTCCGAAAATGGCGGCTGACATGTGCGGCGACGGAGCGGGGATGTCGGGGAAGGCGCGCAGACAAGGCGCGCTGCCCCATAATGCATTCCTCAACGACATGTGATCGCATCAGCCAATCAGCAGCCAGCCAGCCAGCACTGTGTAATGGTCGAGGTATATATAGCGGCCATTTTGGAAATCTTCATTTGCCTGCAGTCATTGAACAGAGGCAGACCGCTCTGTACTAGGGACAGGGACAGAGTTAGGGCCACAGAAACGAGAATTGGGGACAGAGAGAAGTTACTTAGGGACAGAGAACCATTACTCAGGGACACAGACTTGTTAATGAGGGCCACAGAATCGTTATTTAGGGACAAAGAAACGCTAGTTAGGGCCACAGAATTCATACTCAGGGACAGACAGAATTGTTACTCAGTGCCAGAGAATTGTTACTTAGGGCCACAGAAACGTTATTAGGGCCACAGAATTTTTACTCAGGGACAGACAGAATTGTTACTGAGTGCCAGAGAATTGTTACTCAGGGACAGACAGAATTGTTACTGAGTGCCAGAGAATTCTTACTCAGGGCCACAGAATTCATTCTCAGGGACAGACAGAATTGTTACTCAGGGACAGACAGAATTGTTACTGAGTGCCAGAGAATTGTTACTCAGGGACAGACAGAATTGTTACTGAGTGCCAGAGAATTGTTACTCAGGGACAGACAGAATTGTTACTGAGTGCCAGAGAATTGTTACTCAGGGACAGACAGAATTGTTACTGAGTGCCAGAGAATTGTTACTCAGGGACAGACAGAATTGTTACTGAGTGCCAGAGAATTGTTACTCAGGGACAGACAGAATTGTTACTGAGTGCCAGAGAATTGTTACTCGCACAGACACAAAATTGTTACTTGCACAGACACAGAATTGTTACTCGCGCAGACACAGAATTGTTACTCAGGGCCACAGAATTCATACTCAGGGACAGACAGAATTGTTACTGAGTGCCAGAGAATTGTTACTCAGGGACAGACAGAATTGTTACTGAGTGCCAGAGAATTGTTACTCAGGGACAGACAGAATTGTTACTGAGTGCCAGAGAATTGTTACTCGCACAGACACAAAATTGTTACTTGCACAGACACAGAATTGTTACTCGCACAGACACAGAATTGTTACTCAGGGCCACAGAATTCATACTCAGGGACAGACAGAATTGTTACTGAGCGCCAGAGAATTGTTACTCAGGGACAGACAGAATTGTTACTGAGTGCCAGAGAATTGTTACTCAGGGACAGACAGAATTGTTACTGAGTGCCAGAGAATTGTTACTCAGGGACAGACAGAATTGTTACTGAGTGCCAGAGAATTGTTACTCAGGGACAGACAGAATTGTTACTGAGTGCCAGAGAATTGTTACTCGCACAGACACAAAATTGTTACTTGCACAGACACAGAATTGTTACTCGCACAGACACAGAATTGTTACTCAGGGCCACAGAATTCATACTCAGGGACAGACAGAATTGTTACTGAGCGCCAGAGAATTGTTACTCAGGGACAGACAGAATTGTTACTGAGTGCCAGAGAATTGTTACTCAGGGACAGACAGAATTGTTACTGAGTGCCAGAGAATTGTTACTCAGGGACAGACAGAATTGTTACTGAGTGCCAGAGAATTGTTACTCAGGGACAGACAGAATTGTTACTGAGTGCCAGAGAATTGTTACTCGCACAGACACAAAATTGTTACTTGCACAGACACAGAATTGTTACTCGCACAGACACAGAATTGTTACTCAGGGCCACAGAATTCATACTCAGGGACAGACAGAATTGTTACTGAGTGCCAGAGAATTGTTACTCAGGGACAGACAGAATTGTTACTGAGTGCCAGAGAATTGTTACTCAGGGACAGACAGAATTGTTACTGAGTGCCAGAGAATTGTTACTCGCACAGACACAAAATTGTTACTTGCACAGACACAGAATTGTTACTCGCGCAGACACAGAATTGTTACTCAGGGCCACAGAATTCATACTCAGGGACAGACAGAATTGTTACTGAGTGCCAGAGAATTGTTACTCAGGGACAGACAGAATTGTTACTGAGTGCCAGAGAATTGTTACTCAGGGACAGACAGAATTGTTACTGAGTGCCAGAGAATTGTTACTCGCACAGACACAAAATTGTTACTTGCACAGACACAGAATTGTTACTCGCACAGACACAGAATTGTTACTCAGGGCCACAGAATTCATACTCAGGGACAGACAGAATTGTTACTGAGCGCCAGAGAATTGTTACTCAGGGACAGACAGAATTGTTACTGAGTGCCAGAGAATTGTTACTCAGGGACAGACAGAATTGTTACTGAGTGCCAGAGAATTGTTACTCGCACAGACACAAAATTGTTACTTGCACAGACACAGAATTGTTACTCGCACAGACACAGAATTGTTACTCAGGGCCACAGAATTCATACTCAGGGACAGACAGAATTGTTACTGAGCGCCAGAGAATTGTTACTCAGGGACAGACAGAATTGTTACTGAGTGCCAGAGAATTGTTACTCAGGGACAGACAGAATTGTTACTGAGTGCCAGAGAATTGTTACTCAGGGACAGACAGAATTGTTACTGAGTGCCAGAGAATTGTTACTCAGGGACAGACAGAATTGTTACTGAGTGCCAGAGAATTGTTACTCGCACAGACACAAAATTGTTACTTGCACAGACACAGAATTGTTACTCGCACAGACACAGAATTGTTACTCGCACAGACACAGAATTGTTACTCAGGGCCACAGAATTCATACTCAGGGACAGACAGAATTGTTACTGAGTGCCAGAGAATTGTTACTCAGGGACACCTAATCGTTGAATTAAATAGTATGTCAGACAACATGCAGAGGAGTGGCAGAGGAGGCAATGTTTTAGGAGCGAGCAGACGTGGCAGCAGAGGAAGGGGTCGAGGCAGCAGTATTCGCAGCCAGAGGCCAGTGCTCCCGGTGTCATCCAGCGGTCGTGTCTCCACCGACAACCCTGCCGTCATTGATTGGTTGGCTCGGTCGTCTTCCTCTTCCCAGGTCACCTCTGACACCTACAGCCAACGGTCGGTGGGTACGTCAGACACAACCGTTAGTTGGCATGGCCCGGGACCAAGCCCACTGAAATCACGTGTCCTCTACCTGCCCCTGTCCTTTGCTGTTCCCTCACCAAGCGAAGTATCGCATGCTGTGGGCTCAGCCCCACTGTACAGTGAGGAAGAGCTAACAGAGGGCGGTCAGGAACGGGGGGAGACATCGGCCTTTTCAGCAGCCAAGCGAACAAGTACTGGCGAGGAGAGTGGCTCGGTAGCCGGTCTAGAGACAGGTCTGTCTCCTGACCCAGACGCAGCCGAGGGGGCTAGTAGTGAGGCGGAGACCCTACTTGATGATGAGGAGGTTGATCGCACTTGGCAGCCTCGTCGTCATCAGGCAATTTCTTCCGCATCATCAGGAGAAGAGGGTGGCAGCTTGGCAGCGAGCAAAACAGTCGGTGGGTTGCCCAGGAGACAGCAGCAGGGTCGCATCAGTGTCAGTGGAGCCAAACGTCCACGGAGTAGAGCACCAGCTCCACTGCAGCCTACCACCACGGCCAGTAGTGGTGCCGGTGCGCACGGAGGAAGTAGCAGTCAGCCAGTGAAGAGTAGCGGGGGCAAAGTTTCCTACTCGGTGGTGTGGCAATTTTTCCTCAAGCCGCCCGAGGAAGTAAACGTAGCCGTATGTCGACTATGTGGCCAGAAATGCAAGCGTGGCCAGGGGGCCCATGTTGGGACTACAGCGTTGCGTCAGCATATGCAGCGTCACCATTCGGTGGCCTGGGAAAACCGTGATAAACATACGGCGGTTCTGCCTGCCCCAGCCCCCGCTCCATCACCCGCTCCGTTACTTGCTCCGTCACCCGACGTCGTCAATCGCCCTCTATCAGCCAGTCAAGGCTCCAACACCTCTGCTGAGGGGAGTTGTCGCTCATTGGCATCTTCCGCTCGTTCAGATGCTCCTTCTCCTGCTACTCCTCTTCTCGGATTCCGTCAACAGTCTTTCTTGGAATCCGTATCCAAGAGACAACAGTTTGCGAGCACGCACCCGACGGTGCAAAAGCTGAACGTCCTCCTGTCCAAGTTGCTGGTGCTGCAGTCCCTCCCTTTCCAACTGGTGGACTCAGCACCTTTCCGAGAAATGATGGCTTGTGCCGCGCCGCGGTGGAGAGTGCCAAGCCGTCATTTCTTTGCCCAAAAGGCAGTGCCAGCCCTGCATTCACATGTAGAAGAGATGGTGGGCCAGTCTTTGAGCATGTCGGTCTCTGCCAAAGTGCACGGCAGCGCCGACGTGTGGAGCTGTAACTACGGTCAGGGACAGTACATGTCATTTACGGCCCACTGGGTGAACGTGGTGCCGGCACAGCCGCACCAGCAACTTGGACAGGTCACGACGCTTTTGCCTCCACGTTTGCACGTCCTTGGTCCAGCAAGCATGTCCGCCTCTACCACCTCTTTTTCCGCCGTGTCCTCAGCCGCCACCCCCGTGCCAAGTCCCATTACCCGACCGGCATATCACATGTGCAGGGCGCAACGGTGTCACGCTGTGCTGCACCTGGTATGCCTTGGCGAACGTAGTCACACAGGGGAGGAACTGCTGAGTGTAATGAACAGAGAAATCGACAGATGGCTGTCTCCGCGCAAACTAAAAATCGGAACCATGTTGACTGACAACGGAAAGAACATGGTGTCTGCTCTGCGTCAAGGAAGGTTGTGCCATGCGCCATGCATGGCTCACGTGTTCAATCTGGTTGTCAAGCGGTTCCTAAAATCCACCATCCCACTGCAAGACATCCTTAAAATGTCACGTAAACTGTGCATGCATTTCAGCCATTCCTACACCGCAAAGAACACCCTCATTGAGCTGCAGCGGCAGAACGGAATTCCACAGCATCGCCTGATCTGCGACGTTGCAACAAGGTGGAATTCAACCCTACACATGTTAGACCGCCTTTACGAGCAGCGAAAGGCCATCACCGATTTCCTGATGTTACAAGCGGATAAAGGTACTCCCCTGTGTAACTTAGATGTCAGCCATTGGCAGCTCATGCGTGACACCTGCCGCTTGCTCAGGCCCTTTGAGGAGGCCACGCTATTCGTGAGTCGGCAGGACTATGGGATGAACGACGTCATTCCTCTGTTGCACGTCCTGGAACAAATGCTGTTAACAATGGCTGGTCAGGGTGCGGTAGACGTGGCGCACAGATCTCAACGCCACATGACCCCTGTGGGGGCAGGACAGGAAGAAGAGGAGGAGGTAGAGGAGGACATTTGTGCTCAGGAATTATTGAGTGAAATGGGTGGTTTTTCCACTCAGCGGACAGGAGTGGAGGAGCAGGAGCATCTGGTAGAGGAGGAGGAGGAGGAGACAGAGGACCCAGACGCACCGTGGCAGTATGCTGTGGAGATGGAGGCAGGGAGTCCCTCGCATTCCTTGGCACAAATGGCCCATAGCATGCTCGGTTGCTTGCGTAGCGACAGCCGAATAATAACCATCAGACAGAGGGATGACTTTTGGCTGTCCACCTTGTTGGACCCTCGCTACCGGTCCAAAATGGTGGCCTTTTTCACACCTGCTGAGAGGGAGGCCAAAATTACGTACTATAAAAACCACCTATGTAGTCAGTTGGTCTCTGCCTTTGTGCGCCATCGTCCATCCTCAGACACTGTGGGCCCTGTGCGCTCGCGTTCCGCTGGCATGGCAGCAGGGGAGGGGTGGGGTGGTAGGAGCAGTGGCAGCTCCACCAGCAGCGGCTGCCTCAGTCTGCAGTCGATGATGAGTAGCTTTCTTCACCAGCGCAGTGAGGAAACTACTAACCAGCCGCAGCAGCAGCAGCAGCATCAGGTGGACCTGGAGCAGGAGCTCAAACAACAGGCTTGGGCCTACTTGGACAGCACCCTGCCAACCGAGGTAGACAATCCCCTTGACTACTGGGCAACGAAACTTGACCTTTGGCCCCAACTAGCTGAATTTGCCCTTGAAAGGCTGTCATGCCCGGCCAGTAGCGTGGCATCGGAGCGCGTGTTTAGTGCGGCAGGAGGTATTGTAACTCCGCGGAGGACACGACTGTCCACCCAAAGTGTGGAGAGACTCACGTTTGTGAAAATGAATCAGGCGTGGATTAGTCTGGATTTCAAACCACCAGTTCCTGACACAACTGACTAAATCCGCCATGAATCATGCCTCAAACATGTGCCACTTTCAGGTCTCCTCACACTGCTGGTGTGTTGAATTTTTTGACATAGGGTGCTGGCAGATTACGGGCCTCCTATAGCTGCTGCCAGGCCCCTAATCTGCCATAGGCCCCTATATACCACCTCCTCCTGCTGCTGCCAGGTCCAGAGTCTCTCATGGGTCCCTGTACGGCCTCCCATTGCTGCTGTCTCCATCGCCACACTCTGCTGCCATGTGCCACTTTCAGGTCTCCTCACACTGCTGGTGTGTTGAATTTTTTGACATAGGGTGCTGGCAGATTACGGGCCTCACATAGCTGCTGCCAGGCCCCTAATCTGCCATGGGCCCCTATATACCGCCTCCTCATGCTGCTGCCAAGTCCAGAGTCTCTCATGGGTCCCTGTACGGCCTCCCATTGCTGCTGTCTCCATCGCCACACTCTGCTGCCATGTGCCACTTTCAGGTCTCTTCACACTGCTGGTGTGTTAAATTTTTTGACATAGGGTGCAGGCAGATTACGGGCCTCACATAGCTGCTGCCAGGCCCCTAATCTGCCATGGGCCCCTATATACCGCCTCCTCATGCTGCTGCCAAGTCCAGAGTCTGTCATGGTCCCTGTACGGCCTCCCATTGCTGCTGTCTCCATCGCCACACTCTGCTGCCATGTGCCACTTTCAGGTCTCTTCACACTGCTGGTGTGTTTAATTTTTTGACATAGGGTGCAGGCAGATTACGGGCCTCACATAGCTGCTGCCAGGCCCCTAATCTGCCATGGGCCCCTATATACCGCCTCCTCATGCTGCTGCCAAGTCCAGAGTCTCTCATGGGTCCCTGTACGGCCTCCCATTGCTGCTGTCTCCATCGCCACACTCTGCTGCCATGTGCCACTTTCAGGTCTCTTCACACTGCTGGTGTGTTAAATTTTTTGACATAGGGTGCAGGCAGATTACGGGCCTCACATAGCTGCTGCCAGGCCCCTAATCTGCCATGGGCCCCTATATACCGCCTCCTCATGCTGCTGCCAAGTCCAGAGTCTCTCATGGGTCCCTGTACGGCCTCCCATTGCTGCTGTCTCCATCGCCACACTCTGCTGCCATGTGCCACTTTCAGGTCTCTTCACACTGCTGGTGTGTTTAATTTTTTGACATAGGGTGCAGGCAGATTACGGGCCTCACATAGCTGCTGCCAGGCCCCTAATCTGCCATGGGCCCCTATATACCGCCTCCTCATGCTGCTGCCAAGTCCAGAGTCTCTCATGGGTCCCTGTACGGCCTCCCATTGCTGCTGTCTCCATCGCCACACTCTGCCATGTGCCACTTTCAGGTCTCCTCACACACTGCTGGTGTGTTGAATTTTTTGACATAGGGTGCTGGCAGATTACGGGCCTCACATAGCTGCTGCCAGGCCCCTAATCTGCCATGGGCCCCTATATACCGCCTCCTCATGCTGCTGCCAAGTCCAGAGTCTGTCATGGGTCCCTGTACGGCCTCCCATTGCTGCTGTCTCCATCGCCACACTCTGCCATGTGCCACTTTCAGGTCTCCTCACACACTGCTGGTGTGTAGAATTTTTTGACATAGGGTGCTGGCAGATTACGGGCCTCCCATAGCTGCTGCCAGGCCCCTAATCTGCCATGGGCCCCTATATACCGCCTCCTCATGCTGCTGCCAAGTCCAGAGTCTGTCATGGGTCCCTGTACGGCCTCCCATTGCTGCTGTCTCCATCGCCACACTCTGCTGCCATGTGCCACTTTCAGGTCTCTTCACACTGCTGGTGTGTTAAATTTTTTGACATAGGGTGCAGGCAGATTACGGGCCTCACATAGCTGCTGCCAGGCCCCTAATCTGCCATGGGCCCCTATATACCGCCTCCTCATGCTGCTGCCAAGTCCAGAGTCTCTCATGGGTCCCTGTACGGCCTCCCATTGCTGCTGTCTCCATCGCCACACTCTGCTGCCATGTGCCACTTTCAGGTCTCTTCACACTGCTGGTGTGTTAAATTTTTTGACATAGGGTGCAGGCAGATTACGGGCCTCACATAGCTGCTGCCAGGCCCCTAATCTGCCATGGGCCCCTATATACCGCCTCCTCATGCTGCTGCCAAGTCCAGAGTCTCTCATGGGTCCCTGTACGGCCTCCCATTGCTGCTGTCTCCATCGCCACACTCTGCTGCCATGTGCCACTTTCAGGTCTCTTCACACTGCTGGTGTGTTAAATTTTTTGACATAGGGTGCAGGCAGATTACGGGCCTCACATAGCTGCTGCCAGGCCCCTAATCTGCCATGGGCCCCTATATACCGCCTCCTCATGCTGCTGCCAAGTCCAGAGTCTGTCATGGTCCCTGTACGGCCTCCCATTGCTGCTGTCTCCATCGCCACACTCTGCCATGTGCCACTTTCAGGTCTCTTCACACTGCTGGTGTGTTTAATTTTTTGACATAGGGTGCAGGCAGATTACGGGCCTCACATAGCTGCTGCCAGGCCCCTAATCTGCCATAGGCCCCTATATACCGCCTCCTCATGCTGCTGCCAGGTCCAGAGTCTCTCATGGGTCCCTGTACGGCCTCCCATTGCTGCTTTCTCCATCGCCACACTCTGCCATGTGCCACTTTCAGGTCTCCTCACACACTGCTGGTGTGTTGAATTTTTTGACATAGGGTGCTGGCAGATTACGGGCCTCACATAGCTGCTGCCAGGCCCCTAATCTGCCATGGGCCCCTATATACCGCCTCCTCATGCTGCTGCCAAGTCCAGAGTCTGTCATGGGTCCCTGTACGGCCTCCCATTGCTGCTGTCTCCATCGCCACACTCTGCCATGTGCCACTTTCAGGTCTCCTCACACACTGCTGGTGTGTAGAATTTTTTGACATAGGGTGCTGGCAGATTACGGGCCTCCCATAGCTGCTGCCAGGCCCCTAATCTGCCATGGGCCCCTATATACCGCCTCCTCATGCTGCTGCCAAGTCCAGAGTCTGTCATGGGTCCCTGTACGGCCTCCCATTGCTGCTGTCTCCATCGCCACACTCTGCTGCCATGTGCCACTTTCAGGTCTCTTCACACTGCTGGTGTGTTAAATTTTTTGACATAGGGTGCAGGCAGATTACGGGCCTCACATAGCTGCTGCCAGGCCCCTAATCTGCCATGGGCCCCTATATACCGCCTCCTCATGCTGCTGCCAAGTCCAGAGTCTCTCATGGGTCCCTGTACGGCCTCCCATTGCTGCTGTCTCCATCGCCACACTCTGCTGCCATGTGCCACTTTCAGGTCTCTTCACACTGCTGGTGTGTTAAATTTTTTGACATAGGGTGCAGGCAGATTACGGGCCTCACATAGCTGCTGCCAGGCCCCTAATCTGCCATGGGCCCCTATATACCGCCTCCTCATGCTGCTGCCAAGTCTAGAGTCTCTCATGGGTCCCTGTACGGCCTCCCATTGCTGCTGTCTCCATCGCCACACTCTGCTGCCATGTGCCACTTTCAGGTCTCTTCACACTGCTGGTGTGTTAAATTTTTTGACATAGGGTGCAGGCAGATTACGGGCCTCACATAGCTGCTGCCAGGCCCCTAATCTGCCATGGGCCCCTATATACCGCCTCCTCATGCTGCTGCCAAGTCCAGAGTCTGTCATGGTCCCTGTACGGCCTCCCATTGCTGCTGTCTCCATCGCCACACTCTGCTGCCATGTGCCACTTTCAGGTCTCTTCACACTGCTGGTGTGTTAAATTTTTTGACATAGGGTGCAGGCAGATTACGGGCCTCACATAGCTGCTGCCAGGCCCCTAATCTGCCATGGGCCCCTATATACCGCCTCCTCATGCTGCTGCCAAGTCCAGAGTCTCTCATGGGTCCCTGTACGGCCTCCCATTGCTGCTGTCTCCATCGCCACACTCTGCTGCCATGTGCCACTTTCAGGTCTCTTCACACTGCTGGTGTGTTAAATTTTTTGACATAGGGTGCAGGCAGATTACGGGCCTCACATAGCTGCTGCCAGGCCCCTAATCTGCCATGGGCCCCTATATACCGCCTCCTCATGCTGCTGCCAAGTCCAGAGTCTCTCATGGGTCCCTGTACGGCCTCCCATTGCTGCTGTCTCCATCGCCACACTCTGCTGCCATGTGCCACTTTCAGGTCTCTTCACACTGCTGGTGTGTTAAATTTTTTGACATAGGGTGCAGGCAGATTACGGGCCTCACATAGCTGCTGCCAGGCCCCTAATCTGCCATGGGCCCCTATATACCGCCTCCTCATGCTGCTGCCAAGTCCAGAGTCTCTCATGGGTCCCTGTACGGCCTCCCATTGCTGCTGTCTCCATCGCCACACTCTGCTGCCATGTGCCACTTTCAGGTCTCTTCACACTGCTGGTGTGTTTAATTTTTTGACATAGGGTGCAGGCAGATTACGGGCCTCACATAGCTGCTGCCAGGCCCCTAATCTGCCATGGGCCCCTATATACCGCCTCCTCATGCTGCTGCCAAGTCCAGAGTCTCTCATGGGTCCCTGTACGGCCTCCCATTGCTGCTGTCTCCATCGCCACACTCTGCTGCCATGTGCCACTTTCAGGTCTCTTCACACTGCTGGTGTGTTTAATTTTTTGACATAGGGTGCAGGCAGATTACGGGCCTCACATAGCTGCTGCCAGGCCCCTAATCTGCCATGGGCCCCTATATACCGCCTCCTCATGCTGCTGCCAAGTCCAGAGTCTCTCATGGGTCCCTGTACGGCCTCCCATTGCTGCTGTCTCCATCGCCACACTCTGCTGCCATGTGCCACTTTCAGGTCTCTTCACACTGCTGGTGTGTTAAATTTTTTGACATAGGGTGCAGGCAGATTACGGGCCTCACATAGCTGCTGCCAGGCCCCTAATCTGCCATGGGCCCCTATATACCGCCTCCTCATGCTGCTGCCAAGTCCAGAGTCTGTCATGGTCCCTGTACGGCCTCCCATTGCTGCTGTCTCCATCGCCACACTCTGCTGCCATGTGCCACTTTCAGGTCTCTTCACACTGCTGGTGTGTTTAATTTTTTGACATAGGGTGCAGGCAGATTACGGGCCTCACATAGCTGCTGCCAGGCCCCTAATCTGCCATGGGCCCCTATATACCGCCTCCTCATGCTGCTGCCAAGTCCAGAGTCTCTCATGGGTCCCTGTACGGCCTCCCATTGCTGCTGTCTCCATCGCCACACTCTGCTGCCATGTGCCACTTTCAGGTCTCTTCACACTGCTGGTGTGTTAAATTTTTTGACATAGGGTGCAGGCAGATTACGGGCCTCACATAGCTGCTGCCAGGCCCCTAATCTGCCATGGGCCCCTATATACCGCCTCCTCATGCTGCTGCCAAGTCCAGAGTCTCTCATGGGTCCCTGTACGGCCTCCCATTGCTGCTGTCTCCATCGCCACACTCTGCTGCCATGTGCCACTTTCAGGTCTCTTCACACTGCTGGTGTGTTAAATTTTTTGACATAGGGTGCAGGCAGATTACGGGCCTCACATAGCTGCTGCCAGGCCCCTAATCTGCCATGGGCCCCTATATACCGCCTCCTCATGCTGCTGCCAAGTCCAGAGTCTCTCATGGGTCCCTGTACGGCCTCCCATTGCTGCTGTCTCCATCGCCACACTCTGCTGCCATGTGCCACTTTCAGGTCTCTTCACACTGCTGGTGTGTTAAATTTTTTGACATAGGGTGCAGGCAGATTACGGGCCTCACATAGCTGCTGCCAGGCCCCTAATCTGCCATGGGCCCCTATATACCGCCTCCTCATGCTGCTGCCAAGTCCAGAGTCTGTCATGGTCCCTGTACGGCCTCCCATTGCTGCTGTCTCCATCGCCACACTCTGCCATGTGCCACTTTCAGGTCTCTTCACACTGCTGGTGTGTTTAATTTTTTGACATAGGGTGCAGGCAGATTACGGGCCTCACATAGCTGCTGCCAGGCCCCTAATCTGCCATAGGCCCCTATATACCGCCTCCTCATGCTGCTGCCAGGTCCAGAGTCTCTCATGGGTCCCTGTACGGCCTCCCATTGCTGCTTTCTCCATCGCCACACTCTGCCATGTGCCACTTTCAGGTCTCCTCACACACTGCTGGTGTGTTGAATTTTTTGACATAGGGTGCTGGCAGATTACGGGCCTCACATAGCTGCTGCCAGGCCCCTAATCTGCCATGGGCCCCTATATACCGCCTCCTCATGCTGCTGCCAAGTCCAGAGTCTGTCATGGGTCCCTGTACGGCCTCCCATTGCTGCTGTCTCCATCGCCACACTCTGCCATGTGCCACTTTCAGGTCTCCTCACACACTGCTGGTGTGTAGAATTTTTTGACATAGGGTGCTGGCAGATTACGGGCCTCCCATAGCTGCTGCCAGGCCCCTAATCTGCCATGGGCCCCTATATACCGCCTCCTCATGCTGCTGCCAAGTCCAGAGTCTGTCATGGGTCCCTGTACGGCCTCCCATTGCTGCTGTCTCCATCGCCACACTCTGCTGCCATGTGCCACTTTCAGGTCTCTTCACACTGCTGGTGTGTTAAATTTTTTGACATAGGGTGCAGGCAGATTACGGGCCTCACATAGCTGCTGCCAGGCCCCTAATCTGCCATGGGCCCCTATATACCGCCTCCTCATGCTGCTGCCAAGTCCAGAGTCTCTCATGGGTCCCTGTACGGCCTCCCATTGCTGCTGTCTCCATCGCCACACTCTGCTGCCATGTGCCACTTTCAGGTCTCTTCACACTGCTGGTGTGTTAAATTTTTTGACATAGGGTGCAGGCAGATTACGGGCCTCACATAGCTGCTGCCAGGCCCCTAATCTGCCATGGGCCCCTATATACCGCCTCCTCATGCTGCTGCCAAGTCCAGAGTCTCTCATGGGTCCCTGTACGGCCTCCCATTGCTGCTGTCTCCATCGCCACACTCTGCTGCCATGTGCCACTTTCAGGTCTCTTCACACTGCTGGTGTGTTAAATTTTTTGACATAGGGTGCAGGCAGATTACGGGCCTCACATAGCTGCTGCCAGGCCCCTAATCTGCCATGGGCCCCTATATACCGCCTCCTCATGCTGCTGCCAAGTCCAGAGTCTGTCATGGTCCCTGTACGGCCTCCCATTGCTGCTGTCTCCATCGCCACACTCTGCCATGTGCCACTTTCAGGTCTCTTCACACTGCTGGTGTGTTTAATTTTTTGACATAGGGTGCAGGCAGATTACGGGCCTCACATAGCTGCTGCCAGGCCCCTAATCTGCCATGGGCCCCTATATACCGCCTCCTCATGCTGCTGCCAAGTCTAGAGTCTCTCATGGGTCCCTGTACGGCCTCCCATTGCTGCTGTCTCCATCGCCACACTCTGCTGCCATGTGCCACTTTCAGGTCTCTTCACACTGCTGGTGTGTTAAATTTTTTGACATAGGGTGCAGGCAGATTACGGGCCTCACATAGCTGCTGCCAGGCCCCTAATCTGCCATGGGCCCCTATATACCGCCTCCTCATGCTGCTGCCAAGTCCAGAGTCTGTCATGGTCCCTGTACGGCCTCCCATTGCTGCTGTCTCCATCGCCACACTCTGCTGCCATGTGCCACTTTCAGGTCTCTTCACACTGCTGGTGTGTTAAATTTTTTGACATAGGGTGCAGGCAGATTACGGGCCTCACATAGCTGCTGCCAGGCCCCTAATCTGCCATGGGCCCCTATATACCGCCTCCTCATGCTGCTGCCAAGTCCAGAGTCTCTCATGGGTCCCTGTACGGCCTCCCATTGCTGCTGTCTCCATCGCCACACTCTGCTGCCATGTGCCACTTTCAGGTCTCTTCACACTGCTGGTGTGTTAAATTTTTTGACATAGGGTGCAGGCAGATTACGGGCCTCACATAGCTGCTGCCAGGCCCCTAATCTGCCATGGGCCCCTATATACCGCCTCCTCATGCTGCTGCCAAGTCCAGAGTCTCTCATGGGTCCCTGTACGGCCTCCCATTGCTGCTGTCTCCATCGCCACACTCTGCTGCCATGTGCCACTTTCAGGTCTCTTCACACTGCTGGTGTGTTAAATTTTTTGACATAGGGTGCAGGCAGATTACGGGCCTCACATAGCTGCTGCCAGGCCCCTAATCTGCCATGGGCCCCTATATACCGCCTCCTCATGCTGCTGCCAAGTCCAGAGTCTGTCATGGTCCCTGTACGGCCTCCCATTGCTGCTGTCTCCATCGCCACACTCTGCCATGTGCCACTTTCAGGTCTCTTCACACTGCTGGTGTGTTTAATTTTTTGACATAGGGTGCAGGCAGATTACGGGCCTCACATAGCTGCTGCCAGGCCCCTAATCTGCCATGGGCCCCTATATACCGCCTCCTCATGCTGCTGCCAAGTCTAGAGTCTCTCATGGGTCCCTGTACGGCCTCCCATTGCTGCTGTCTCCATCGCCACACTCTGCTGCCATGTGCCACTTTCAGGTCTCTTCACACTGCTGGTGTGTTAAATTTTTTGACATAGGGTGCAGGCAGATTACGGGCCTCACATAGCTGCTGCCAGGCCCCTAATCTGCCATGGGCCCCTATATACCGCCTCCTCATGCTGCTGCCAAGTCCAGAGTCTGTCATGGTCCCTGTACGGCCTCCCATTGCTGCTGTCTCCATCGCCACACTCTGCTGCCATGTGCCACTTTCAGGTCTCTTCACACTGCTGGTGTGTTAAATTTTTTGACATAGGGTGCAGGCAGATTACGGGCCTCACATAGCTGCTGCCAGGCCCCTAATCTGCCATGGGCCCCTATATACCGCCTCCTCATGCTGCTGCCAAGTCCAGAGTCTCTCATGGGTCCCTGTACGGCCTCCCATTGCTGCTGTCTCCATCGCCACACTCTGCTGCCATGTGCCACTTTCAGGTCTCTTCACACTGCTGGTGTGTTAAATTTTTTGACATAGGGTGCAGGCAGATTACGGGCCTCACATAGCTGCTGCCAGGCCCCTAATCTGCCATGGGCCCCTATATACCGCCTCCTCATGCTGCTGCCAAGTCCAGAGTCTCTCATGGGTCCCTGTACGGCCTCCCATTGCTGCTGTCTCCATCGCCACACTCTGCTGCCATGTGCCACTTTCAGGTCTCTTCACACTGCTGGTGTGTTAAATTTTTTGACATAGGGTGCAGGCAGATTACGGGCCTCACATAGCTGCTGCCAGGCCCCTAATCTGCCATGGGCCCCTATATACCGCCTCCTCATGCTGCTGCCAAGTCTAGAGTCTCTCATGGGTCCCTGTACGGCCTCCCATTGCTGCTGTCTCCATCGCCACACTCTGCTGCCATGTGCCACTTTCAGGTCTCTTCACACTGCTGGTGTGTTAAATTTTTTGACATAGGGTGCAGGCAGATTACGGGCCTCACATAGCTGCTGCCAGGCCCCTAATCTGCCATGGGCCCCTATATACCGCCTCCTCATGCTGCTGCCAAGTCCAGAGTCTGTCATGGTCCCTGTACGGCCTCCCATTGCTGCTGTCTCCATCGCCACACTCTGCTGCCATGTGCCACTTTCAGGTCTCTTCACACTGCTGGTGTGTTTAATTTTTTGACATAGGGTGCAGGCAGATTACGGGCCTCACATAGCTGCTGCCAGGCCCCTAATCTGCCATGGGCCCCTATATACCGCCTCCTCATGCTGCTGCCAAGTCCAGAGTCTCTCATGGGTCCCTGTACGGCCTCCCATTGCTGCTGTCTCCATCGCCACACTCTGCTGCCATGTGCCACTTTCAGGTCTCTTCACACTGCTGGTGTGTTAAATTTTTTGACATAGGGTGCAGGCAGATTACGGGCCTCACATAGCTGCTGCCAGGCCCCTAATCTGCCATGGGCCCCTATATACCGCCTCCTCATGCTGCTGCCAAGTCCAGAGTCTGTCATGGTCCCTGTACGGCCTCCCATTGCTGCTGTCTCCATCGCCACACTCTGCCATGTGCCACTTTCAGGTCTCCTCACACTGCTGGTGTGTTCCATTTTTTGTCATAGGGTGCTGGCAGATTATGGGCCTCCCATAACTGCTGCCAGGCCCCTAATCTGCCATGGGCCCCTATACCGACTCCTCATGCTGTGACGTTGCAACAAGGTGGAATTCAACCCTACATATGTTAGACCGCCTTTACGAACAGCAAAAGGCCATCACAGATTTCCTGATGTTAAAAGCAGATAAAGGTACTCCCTGTGTAACTTAGATGTCAGCCATTGGCAGCTCATGCGTGACACCTGCGCTTGCTCAGGCCCTTTGAGGAGGCCACGCTATTCGTGAGTCGGCAGGACTATGGGATGAACGACGTCATTCCTCTGTTGCACGTCCTGGAACAAATGCTGTTAACAATGGCTGGTCAGGGTGCGGTAGACGTGGCGCACAGATCTCAACGCCACATGGCCCCTGTGGGGGCAGGACTGGAAGAAGAGGAGGAGGTAGAGGAGGACATTGGTGCTCAGGAATTATTGAGTGAAATGGGTGGTTTTTCCACTCAGCGGACAGGAGTGGAGGAGCAGGAGCATCTGGTAGAGGAGGAGGAAGAGGAGACAGAGGACCTAGACGCACCGTGGCAGTATGCTGTGGAGATGGAGGCAGGGAGTCCCTCGCATTCCTTGGCACAAATGGCCCATAGCATGCTCGGTTGCTTGCGTAGCGACAGCCGAATAATAACCATCAGACAGAGGGATGACTTTTGGCTGTCCACCTTGTTGGACCCTCGCTACCGTTCAAAAATGGTGGCCTTTTTCACACCTGCTGAGAGGGAGGCCAAAATAACGTACTATAAAAAACACCTATGTAGTCAGCTGGTCTCTGCCTGTCTGCGCCAACGTCCATCCTCAGACACTGTGGGCCCTGTGCGCTCGTGTTCCGCTGCCATGGCAGCAGGGGAGGGGTGGGTGGTAGGAGCAGTGGCAGCTCCACCAGCAGCGGCTGCCTCAGTCTGCAGTCGATGATGAGTAGCTTTCTTCACCAGCGCAGTGAGGAAACTACTAACCAGCCGCAGCAGCAGCAGCAGCATCAGGTGGACCTGGAGCAGGACCTCAAACAACAGGCTTAGGCCTACTTGGACAGCACCCTGCCAACCGAGGTAGACAATCCCCTTGACTACTGGGCAACGAAACTTGACCTTTGGCCCCAACTAGCTGAATTTGCCCTTGAAAGGCTGTCATGCCCGGCCAGTAGCGTGGCATCGGAGCGCGTGTTTAGTGCGGCAGGAGGTATTGCAACTCCGCGGAGGACACGACTGTCCACCCAAAGTGTGGAGAGACTCACGTTTGTGAAAATGAATCAGGCGTGGATTAGTCTGGATTTCAAACCACCAGTTCCTGACACAACTGACTAAATCCGCCATGAATCATGCCCCAAACATGTGCCACTTTCAGGTCTCCTCACACTGCTGGTGTGTTCCATTTTTTGTCATAGGGTGCTGGCAGATTACGGGCCTCCCATAGCTGCTGCCAGGCCCCTAATCTGCCATAGGCCCCTATACCGCCTCCTCATGCTGCTGCCAAGTCCAGAGTCTCTCATGGGTCCCTGTACGGCCTCCCATTGCTGCTGCCTCCATCGCCACACTCTGCCATGTGCCACTTTCAGGTCTCCTCACACTGCTGGTGTGTTCCATTTTTTGTCATAGGGTGCTGGCAGATTACGGGCCTCCCATAGCTGCTGCCAGGCCCCTAATCTGCCATGGGCCCCTATACCGCCTCCTCATGCTGCTGCCAGGTCCAGAGTCTCTCATGGGTCCCTGTACGGCCTCCCATTGCTGCTGTCTCCATCGCCACACTCTGCCATGTGCCACTTTCAGGTCTCCTCACACTGCTGGTGGGTTCCATTTTTTGTCATAGGGTGCTGGCAGATTACGGGCCTCCCATAGCTGCTGCCAGGCCCGTAATCTGCCATGGGCCCCCGTACCGACTCCTCATGCTGCTGCCAGGCCCGTAATCTGTCATGGGCCACTGTTGTCGCTTGTTGGCATATTCCGCTCGTTCAGATGCTCCTTCTCCTGCTACTCCTCTTCACGGATTCCGTCAGCAGTCTTTCTTGGAATCCGTTTCCAAGAGACAACAGTTTGCGAGCACGCACCCGACGGTGCAGAAGCTGAACGTCCTCCTGTCCAAGTTGCTGCTGCCAGGCTCGTAATCTGTCATGCGCCCCTGTACCGCCTCCTCATGCTGCTGCCAGGTCCAGAGTGTGTCATGGGCCCCCGTACCGACTCCTCATGCTGCTGCCAGGCCCGTAATCTGTCATGGGCCCCTGTACCGCCTCCCCATGCTGCTGCCAGGTCCAGAGTGTGTCATGGGTCCCTGTACGGCCTCCCATTGCTGCTGCCAGGCCCGTAATCTGCCATGGGCCCCTGTACCGACTCCTCATGCTGCTGCCAGGCCCGTAATCTGTCATGGGCCCCTGTACCGCCTCCTCATGCTGCTGCCAGGTCCAGAGTGTGTCATGGGTCCCTGTACGGCCTCCCATTGCTGCTGTCTCTATCGCCACACTCTGCCATGTGCCACTTTCAGGTCTCCTCACACTGCTGGTGGTTTCCATTTTTGTCATAGGGTGCTGTATGGCCTCCCATTGCTGCTGCCTCCACCGCCACACTGTGGCTCCACACTCTGGTTTTGGCCCCGTGACTGCCCAAATGAGTGAAGTGTGCGGTGATTCTAAGATCGACGGCACTCATCTGCATGTCATACTGACTGACAGTATTATTTCTCTTCCCCAGCAGACTCCAAGGGCATTTAAATTAAAGGTACAGTGTTCTGCACTAATATTAAGTCTCTCTGAAGCCTAGAAACACCCTTTTTTAAGTTAAATTCACAGCGAATTTATTCGACTCGAATCGAATATTGTCCACGAATTCGCCGAATCAGTCGAATCGAATTTTTCATTTCTTCGCTCATCTCTAGTTATAGGGATGGTTAGTGTTAGGGTTATAGGAATGATTAGTATTAGGGTTACATGGAGGGTTGGTGTTAGGGTTACAGGGAGGATCATTGCTAAGGTTATAGGGATGGTTAGTGTTAGGGTTATAGGGATGGTTAATGTTAGGGTTAGAGGGTGGGCTAGTGTTAGGGTTAGAGGGAGGGCTAGTGTTAGGGTTAGAGGGAGGGCTAGTGTTGGGGTTGGTGTTACAGAGAGGGTTGGCATGAGGGTTAGTGTTATAGTTACAGCGATTGCAAGTGTTGGGGTTAAAGGGAAGGTTAGTGTAAAGGGGGCCATATGGTAGAGCAATGCTATGTGTGATGGAGTTGTGGACTGTAAACCATGGCCAATGATCTTCCAGCTCAGAAAGCGAATGTTAAAAGCACATCCTACATAGGTAAGAGTATGTCTGCCCCATGACCTGCACCTGTATTACTGTATGTCATGTCATGGTTCCTTTGAGATGCCAAGATACCGACTGCTGTTTGCATGTCACCATGTGTTACCTTTTGTACTTATTTGCACATTTTGAAAACCATAATAAAAACTTTTACTGTGAAAATATATTTGTTGGGTGGATAAGGTGACAAGTTATATTTGTGTTTTTAATGAACAATTTTCTACTCTTAAAAAAAATGTCTGCCCCATGTACATGTCATATAGCTTTCCTTAAAGAAAAAACATCTGTAAAACGTATTTATAATCCGGTTTAATGGAAGCATCATAACTGAGCCTGGCATGCCCCTGGCCCTGGTGTTTACTGTAAGATGAAGGCAACTATGTCACTAACTAGATCACAAATGTTGGTAATATAAATAGCTCAGTCCACATCAATAGTCTATTTAAATCCCAGCTTTTTGTACATCTGTCTATAATAATTTAATTCTTTTAGGGGACCTTTTATGTCACCGGTCCAGCTTCAGCCCCTTGCCACATGTCACTGAATGTTAAAAACCCTTAATACGCGTACGCAAAAAAAAAAAAAAAAGCAATAAAGCTGACTTAAAGAGGGCAAATTGAATTGAGTGGATGTCTTGTGTACAAGATGGAATCAATGATCTAAAAATAGCATGAGGAAGGAATTGGATCTCTTTAGTTTAACAAGGTGACGAATCAGAGGACAGCAGAGACCACGAAAATAGCATTCCCTGTTTATAGATGTACAAGGGGACATGATGGAGGTGATGGTCTGGGGTGAATTGACGGACAAGAAATTAGAAGCAAGTAATTGATGACAAGTGTTTCTGCGTCCTGAGCACAAGATGTGCACCGTGCGCGCTTTTAATTGCGTACTCATGAATATCAAACCATTGAGGCGGATCCTCATGGGAGTCACTACAGAGCTGCTTCCATCTGTGCATCTTTTCCACGTCACTTTAATTTACCGGAGTCGTGCAACTAGGCAGCGCCAGATTAAGGGAAGACTCCGGACAAGCAGCTAGATGTCAGTAAAAAGACATTTGAAAGAACTCTTTGACATGATGCATATTCTCTTGTGATCTGCCCACCCCCGCTGTGACCAAACCTTTGGATATGAATTTTAGCCTTTACCTAGGGTCTTTAGATTTAATGGTTTAGTTCACCTTTGGGACCAGGTTTATCTTTACCCAAATTTAGGGTGGACCATGACAAATGGTCACATTCCTCAACCCCCCTCCTTCAAACTGCCCCCTCCCCCCCAACCCACTCACCCGAATTTCAGGGTGCCTCTTCCTGTAGTGTTCTGTTTTTTAAATTTGGTGCTGCTGTGCGTGGCTCTATCCACACAACCATGTTATCCGCTCACGGATCCAGCCACAAGGATCTGTAAATGGAAAGACTAGTTAGCTAGTTAGTCAGGTTGAAAAAAAAGACAAAAAGTCCATTTAGTTCAGCCAATACAAAAAATAAATAGAATAGATAAGAATAGATAAATAGAAAAACTCCAGATACAGAATCCTATACCCACAGCTGATCCAGAGCAGTGGTTTACAAATTACAGCCCATGGGCCAAATGCGGCCCTTTGCTTGCATTCATTCAGCCCTTGGGTACTATTCCTCTCACTGATTTAATGTATTCCTCTAACATCAATGAGGAGGCACCATTTCTTCCATTGACACCAACAATGGGGTATGATTCCTCCTACTGATATGAATGATTGAATGCTATTCCTCCTATTGATACCAAAGATGGAGCACTATTCCTTCCACTGACACCAAACATGGACACCAATTGAAGGTGCACTATTCCTTCCACTGACACCAACAATGGAACACTATTCTTCGCACTGAAACCAATAATGGGATAATATTCTTTCCACTGACACCAAAGATGGGGCACTATTCCTCCCACTGACACCAACCATGGAGCACTATTTTTCCCATGGACACCAATCATTGGTGCATTATTCCTTCCACTGACACCAACAATGGGAAACTATTATTCTCATTAACACCAAAGATGGGATATTATTCTTTCCACTGACACCAATTATGGGGTATTCTTCCTCCTACTGACACCAACAATGGGGAACTATTCCTCACACTGACACTAAAAATGGAGCACTATTCCTTCCATGACATCAACCATGGGGCACATTTCTACCACTGACATCAGTGTTGGGGAACTATTCCTTCCACTGACATCAACGATGGGGCACTATTCCTCTCACTGATATGATGTATTCCTCTAACTAACCCCAATGATGAGGCACCATTTCTTCCATTGACACCAACAATGGCGTATGATTCCTACTGATATGAATGATTAAACACTATTTCCCCCACTGGTACCAACAATGGGGTATAATTCTAACCACTAATATAACCAATGGAACACCATTCCTCCTACTGACACCAAAGATGGGGCACTATTCGTCACACTGACACCAACCGTGGGGCACTATTCTTCCTATGTACCAGGGGCGGACTGACAACTCATGGGGCCCCCGGGCAATAGGGGATCATGGGGCCCTTGTGTCCTTGCCCAAACTCAAAAAAGCCTATGAAAAAGGTACCGGGGGCATCTCATGGGGCCCCCTACTGACCCCGGGCCCTCGGGCAGTGCCCGAGTTTCCAAATGGTCAGTCCACCCCTGCTATGGACACCAATAATAGGTGCACTATTCGTTCCACTGACACCAACACAAGGATACTATTCTTTTCATTGACACCAATGATGGGATATTATTCTTTCCACTGACACCAATGATGGGGCACTATTCCTCCCACTGACATATAATATGGGGCACTCGTCCTCCTACTGAAGCAACAATGGGGCTCTATTCCTTACACTGACACCAACTATGGGGCACTATTCCTTCCACTGATACTGGTGATGGGGCACTATTCCTTCCACTGATACTGGTGATGGGGCACTATTCCTTCCACTGACACTAACCATGGGGCACATGCCCACCACTAACAGATGGGGCACTATTCCTTCCACTGGCATCAATGATGGGGCACTATTTCTTCCACTGACACCAACAATAGGGTACTATTTCTTCCACTGACACCAACACTGGGGTACTATTCCTTCCACTGATGCCAACAATGAGGCACTATTCTTCCCATTAACACCAACGATGGGGCACTTTTCCTCCCAGTGATGCCAACCATGAAGCACTCTTCTTCCCATTCACATCAACAATTTTTTTCAAAATTTGGACTATGGCAATTTTTCTACTTTCCATAATTTACAATATGTGACCACTGTTTTCCAGTATTGGCTATCCATCATACCTTACTGCAACTCGACCATTCTGTATCTTACTCATATTTATTTCAAATCAATAAACATATTATCAATGAAAATAATTTTCTTTCTGGGTGACTCCATATTTCATTTTTTACTGTCCCTTTAAGATGGCTATTTTTGAGTGTGGACGGCCATTCTCAATGCCTCCTTGTCCCGGGTCTAATTGCTTACAATCATTTCCTCTTCGAATTAACAGTTTCCTCTTTGACCGCATTCCCGATGGAACTCAAAGCTACAAAAGGTGTAATTTGTAGGAAAATGCCGTGAAATAAGCAGGTAGGGATAATACAGGAGGAGATCAGCGAGTTCTCTGTCTTGTGTGCAAACAAACCACGCTCCTGTACAAGACGCGGAACAGAAGCCTCGGTGAGAAGGCCTTTCAGTGCCGCAGACAATATCCTTTTACTGCCGCTTCTAATTACAGGTTGCGTACAAATGTACATTGAGTTCTCAGGAGATGGTGACCCGGGGGTCTGAATCTGAATTACACCAGAATGTCAAATATCAGACAAACAAAGAGACTACTGATTATCGTTTGTTTTTCAAATATGCTGGAGAAAAAAATGCTTAAAAACGTAAGATCTTTGAAGTTGAGACCTGACCCTGCAGATTTAAGAGCACCTGTCGTGCTAGAAAAAAGTAATAGTTTGCAAGGAACATAAGAATGGCGTTTTTTCATTTTCACATCATAAAAAAATTCAGTTAAAGTGTTACTAAACCCCGCACCCTGCATTCACTGTATCCGGTCTCCCCGGACCCTGCATTCACTATATCCGCTCTCCCCGGACCCTGCATTCACTATATCTGATCTCCCCGGACCCTGCATTCACTATATCCGCTCTCCCCGGACCCTGCATTCACTATATCCGCTCTCCCTGGATCCTGCATTCACTATATCCGCTCTCCCTGGACCCTGTATTCACTATATGCGGTCTCCCAGGACCCTGCATTCACTATATCTGGTCTCCCCGGACCCCGCATTCACTATATCTGGTCTCTCCGGACCCTGCATTCACTATATCCGGTCTCCCCGGACCCTGCATTCACTATATCCGCTCTCCCTGGACCCTGTATTCACTATATCTGGTCTCCCCGGACCCTGCATTCACTATATCCGGTCTCCCCGGACCCTGCATTCACTATATCCGGTCTCCCCGGACCCTGCAATCACTATATCTGGTCTCCCCGGATCCTGCATTCACTATATCCTCTCTCCCCGGCTCTGCATTCACTATATCCGGTCTCCCCAGACCCTGCGTTCACTATATCCGGTCTCCCCGGACCCTGCATTCACTATATCTGGTCTCCCCGGACCCTGCATTCACTATATCTGGTCTCCCCTGGCCCTGCATTCACTATATCTGGTCTCCCTGGACCCTGCATTCACTAAATCTGGTGTCCCCGGACCCTGCATTCACTAGATCTGATCTCCCCGGACCCTGAATTCACTATATCTGATCTCCCCGGAATCTGCATTCACTATATCTGGTCTCCCAGGAACCTGCATTCACTATATCCGCACTCCCCGGACCCTGCATTCACTATATCTGGTCTCCCTGGGCCCTGCATTCACTATATCTGCTCTCCCTGGACCCTGCATTCACTATATCTGCTCTCCCCGGACCCTGTATTCACTATATCTGGTCTCTAAGGA
The DNA here is from genome assembly GCF_062004578.1 of Staurois parvus. NCBI lineage: Eukaryota > Metazoa > Chordata > Amphibia > Anura > Ranidae > Staurois > Staurois parvus. Next base: position 725,680 of record NW_028318727.1, read on the forward strand.
ACCTGCATTCACTATATCCGCACTCCCCGGACCCTGCATTCACTATATCTGGTCTCCCTGGGCCCTGCATTCACTATATCTGCTCTCCCCGGACCCTGCATTCACTATATCTGCTCTCCCCGGACCCTGCATTCACTATATCTGCTCTCCCCGGACCCTGTATTCACTATATCTGGTCTCCCCGGACCCTTCATTCTCTATATCTGGTCTCCCAGACCCTGAATTCACTATATCCGCTCTCCCCGGGCCCTGCATTCACTATATCTGCTCTCCCCGGACCCTGCATTCACTATATCAGCTCTCCCCGGACCCTGTATTCACTATATCTGGTCTCCCCGGACCCTGCATTCTCTATATCTGGTCTCCCAGACCCTGCATTCACTATATCCGCTCTCCCCGGACCCTGTATTCACTATATCTGATCTCCCTGAACCCTGCATTCACTATATCCACTCTCCCCGGACCCTGTATTCACTATATCTGTTCTGCCTGGACCCTGCATTCACTATATCTGGTCTCCCAGACCCTGCATTCACTATATCTGGTTTCCCACAGTACACAAGATATGGAAATGCAATTATTTTAGTAAATATAAACTTCTAAATACCTTTTCTCATCAGCAGTACATAGCAGACATGTGACTTCTATCATTGCCCAGCAAAGCACTGGTTAAAGCTTGTAGGAGGAGTTTTCATTCTCCCCTGATTGTCCTATGAGGCTGCAGGAGCCCTGACCCTCTGTCTGGTCAGCGCTGACTGGCCCTGTGCTAATCACATGCACTCTCCCAAAAAAAAAAGGAATACACACCTAACTGATCATGTGCAGCTTACCCCCAAGGCTCTGTTCTATTAGGAAATGGATTGGGGACAATAGAAGAAGGGGGGATCAAAGAAGATTCCACAGGTGCGCAGATGGGCCATGGGACCCTCTGGAAGTGTCTAGTCTCAGTCTGAATAGAAGCCCTGACATCTCTGCTTAGTACTCATATTGCTACTGCTGGCAGGAACAGGCATCTTTATGTCCCTCTTTTCTTCACATTTGTCCCTCTTCTTGGTCTGATGTATAAACAGCTAAAAGAAATATAATATTTGATTACCAGAAGTGTAGGGCCTCTTTCACAAGGGCGGTTGTTCTGCCGTTTGTAAATGCATGTGTTTTTATTTGAAATTCTAACACTCCTGGCACAGAGATCACTTGCGTTTGTACACTGCGTTTATCTGCAATTACATGCGGCTGCGTTTAGCTGCGGTAGTAAATTCTTGCCTTTTCTATAGCTACTGTTTACTTATTTTTTCTTTGTACTGCGATTAACTGCGTTTATGTACAGATAGCTGCGGCACATCGCTCCTAGACATTGTCAACTTCATTTTTCCTAAATGCATAAAACCGTATGTTATGAAAACGTTGCTAACACAGTGTGTGAATGGAGCCATAGGGATGCATTGTCTGCATTTAGCAGCGGTTCCTCTAACCACAGCTAAATGCTGAAATCTAACTGCTCTTGTGAAAGGGGCCTAATACTGCAGGAAACTGTACATCCAACCCCTATATTATTAATATGATTGTTTTTACATTTTTTTATTTTTCTGAATTATTATTAGTTAATAATAATAGTGAATAATAAATAATTGTGGGTTCAACCATTTTTTTTTGTGTATCAATTCTTCATTGTCCATGTATCAAAACTTCATGGTCCGTGTATCAATAATTCATGGTCCATGTATTCATTCTTCATGGTCCACGTATCAATTCTTTATTGTCCTTGTATCAGTTCTTCAGTACTTTATATTCCACGTAGCAATACTCCATGGTCTATGTATCAGTTCTTCATTGTTCATGTATCAGTTCTGCATGGTCCACATATCAGTTCTCTATGATCCATGTTTCAGTTCTTAATGGTTCATGTATCGATATTTCATGGTCCATGTATCAATTCTTCATTGTCCATGTATTAGTTCTTCATGGTCCACAGATCAATTCTTCATGGACAACATATCCATTCTTCAAAGTCCACATATCAATTCTCTATGGTCAGCATATCAATTCTTTATCGGCCATTTATCAATTCTCCAAGGTTCACATATTCCTTCATGGTCCACATATCAATTGATCTTGGTTCACATATCAATTCTTCATAGTCCATATATCAACTTTTCATGGACTATGTATCAATACTTCGTGGTCCACATATCAATTCTTCATTGGTAACATCAATTCTACATGGTTTACATATCAGTTCTTAATGGTTCACATATTAATTCTTTATAGTCCACATATAAATTCTTAATGGACAACGTATCCATTGTTCATGATCCATATATTAATTCTTCATGGTCCATGTATAAATTCTATTAGGTGGTCCACATTATCAATTTGTCATGGACAATGTATCTATTTTTCATGGTGTGATTTCCGCACCGCATCATAATCGCACCCCGTTCATATGAACCGCTGCGAGTGTGTATTTTAAGTTAACGACACCCCAAAATCAGTTCGCAAAACGCGGTACAATGTGCAGAATCGGATCACATGTGTGTGAAAACCCATGCAATCCGATTCTGGTCTGGACAAAAAATCCTGCATTTTTTTGAAGTGGATGCGTTGCGTTTTGAGCCATACAAAATGTATGGCTCAAATTGCACTGCACAGAAATCGCATGTGATTTGCACAGAAATGCGATGCGGTTCCTATGTGAATTACATGCGATGTGCCGCACCGCATCAGTGTGAACCCGGGCTGAATGAGTTCTAAAAAGTGATCCTCTTTTCTCATCTCAGGAAGTTAGGACCTGACAGAGGGACAGCTTGGAAGGACAGAGGGACAGGACTCCAAATAAAGGACAGGTTTTTAGAGTTTTGCTTGGAATGTGTCATTTGGCATTTTGTTTCTCCACTTTTTTCTTCAGGCACTCAGGGGCGGACTGAAAACTCATGGGGCCCCCGGGCAATAGGGGATCATGGGGCCCCTGTGTCCTTGCCCACACTCAAAAAAGCCTATAAAAAAAGGTACCAGGGGCATTTCATGGGCCCCCCCTACTGACCCCGGGCCCTTGGGCAGTGCCCGAGTGCTCAAATGGTCAGTCCGCCCCTGCAGGCACTGGATGTCTTGACTGTGTGCATGACAATATGGAATCTGAAGACTACCAAAGAATTCTGGGGTGAAATGTAGGGCCCAGTGTCAGAACGTTGGGTCTCCGTCAGAGGTCATGGGTCTTCCAGCAGGACAACGACCCAAAGAACACTTCAAAAAGCCCCCAGAAATGGTTTCAGACAAAGCTCTGGAGAGGACTGAACTGGCCAGCAATGAGTCCAGATCTCAATCCCATAGAGCTCCTGCGGAAAGATCTCAAAACAGCAGATGGTAAAAGGAACCCTTCCAATCTGGGAGACCTGGAGCAGTTGGTGAAAGAAGAGTGCTCCAAAATTTCAATAGAGAGGTGGAAGAAACTCATTGATGGTTACAGGAAGCCATTGATTTTGGATATTTTCTCCAAGGGCAGTGCTAACAAATATTACATTGATGGTGCCAATGATTTTGTCCAGTCCATATTTGGGGTTTTGCATGGAATGTGTCAGATTTGGCTTTTTGTTTCTCCACTTTTTTCATCAGGCACTGGATGTGTTGACCGTGTGCATGACAATATGGAATCTGAAGAGTACTAAAGAATTCTGGGGTGCAATGTAGGGCCCAGTGTCAGAACGTTGGGTCTCCGTCAGAGGTCATGGGTCTTCCAGCAGGACAATGACCCAAAGCACACGTCACAAAGCCCCCAGAAATGGTTTCAGACAAAGTGCTGGAGAGGAGTGAACTGGCCAGCAATGAGTCCATATCTCCATCCCATAGAGCTCCTGCGGAAAGATCTCAAAACAGCAGATGGTAAAAGGAACCCTTCCAATCTGAGAGACCTGGAGCAGTTGGCGAAAGAAGAGCGCTCCAAAATTTCAATATAGAGGTGGAAGAAACTCATTGATGGTTACAGGAAGCCATTGATTTTGGTTATTTTCTCCAAGGGGCACGCTACCAAATATTACATGGAGTGTGCCAATGATTTTGTCCAGTCCATTTTTGGGGTTTTGCATGGAATGTATCAGATTTGGCTTTTTGTTTCAGCACTATTTTTGTGTCCTACCAATACAAACAAAAGAAATAAACAGGAGAATGCCGGAAACATTTGTAATTGTGACAATTTTCTGGGCAAAGTGGTGCATTATCTAACAGAAATGTAGGGGTGCCATGACTGTAAATTTGCAAATTTGTGCAAACGAAACCCCTTGTTTTAATGCAAACTGTTAGACAGGGTAATTCCATTTGTTGCAGGCTGGCTGGTAAGTGAACTGGGAATTTTCTTTGTAGCTTTTTGACATGCGTCGCCCTTCCATGCGCTTTTTGCTGCAAAGGCCAGTTAGTGGTCGGGGTGGTTGGCATTTGTTTGTAATGCGTACCTCCTGTCCAACTGTCTTTGCAGCTTAAGATGGCCAATTAGTTTTTAGCGCACCGCAAGTATAAGGGCTAGGTTCCCATCTAGCGTCTCATGAACTTGATTTTTTTGTGCGTTTTTGCTTGACATGTATAGGGGCAGACCATTCATTTCAGTGGACTACCCTACATTCGACAAATGCGCCAGAGAGGCTTCAGGGAATACTTTTTTATTATTGTTTGGCGTTTTTAAGTGCATATTCATCTAACATTGCAACGCACATCGGCCTGCCTCGTTTACATGCCATTAACCTCCCTGGTGGTATTCCCGAGTGTAGCTCGGGGTAAAGTTTCAGTACCAAATGCGGTAACCCCGAGCTACACTCGGGCTTACCATGCAGCGTTGCTCAGGGATTCCCTACAGCGCTTACCTTGTCCTTCGCTCCCGCGATGCGTCCCCTGCAGCGTCCCCGGCCGATCCTGGCATCCGGCTTCAGTGTTCCGGTCCATGTGACATCGGGACGTATGGGCGCCGGAAACGGCGGCAAATTTGAAAATATTAAAAAATGATTTTTTTTAAAACGATTATTACATAGTAAAACATTGCTATTTCAAACCATTTCACATACATTTTGTCCCGAGTGCTTTGTCCTGCGCCCTGCCTGCATTTTGACTGTCCTTTCTGCCTGGAAACTGAGAAACGTCCATGGCGTCCAAAAAGTGTCCCTTTAGGTCAAAATCGGTTTTAGACCAGCTAGAGAACAGCGATAGTAAATCACAACCACTTGCAGAATTGAGTGATAATGATTCGTGGGGGGAAATTCATCATCAGACACTGAAAACGATTCTGCGACTTTGCTCAGTGATGTGCGAACTTGGCGCTATATTTCACATTTCAGTGTTTTTGGTTTGATTATATTATTGAATTACATTTATTATTATATTATTATTTTTTATGATTATTTATTAAATTATAATTTATGATTTCGTTTTTTCAAATTTTATTCTAGACTGTTTACTAGACTCTTGTTCGGACAGATTTCAGTGAGTTATTCCTAAATTACAGGCCTACAATAAAAAAACTACGTATTTCCATGAAAAAAAATGTACCGCTTTCAGCACCAAAAATCTGAAATAATCATACCGCTAGGGAGGTTAACAATTAATTGCACGGAAGAGCGACAGGCGTTTTTCACGTGTTCACAGAACGCTCAGGCGATCGGGGAGCCGTAAAGTCTTTGTCCTTCCCACCTCAGATCACACAACTCCATTAAATATTTTAATCATTTTTTTATTAATAAAATTTTTATATCATTGCAGGCCACGGCTTTGTCTCCATGGCAACACTGATCCCACGCATCCCTGCCTCACCAACACAACAGCAGCTGGCAGCGCGCACTAGTGACGTCAACACAGAGCCGCCGTCGCACATCCGTGACGCCAACATGAAAGCGGCACATCCCGGTGGCGGCGGAGTCTCGGGCGAGTGGGGGGGTGAGGCAAAGCCTGAGGGAACCATGGCTACGGGAGGCCCGGTGAGAGCGGGAGATGAGCCCGAGGAGGAAGAAGAGGAGGAGGAAGCCGCCGAAGAGGAGGAGGAAGATTACACGTTCTTGCCGCTGGTGCACGACATTATCAAATGGTGAGGACTCGTCCGCCATAAGCTGGAGCCGTAACTGCGCTTGCGCACGATTGACAGCTCTGTGCAGAGACTATGGAGGGGAAAGGGGGCCCCTGATGTGCAGATGGGGGCCCCTCCAACCAGTACTCTGCTCTGTACTTTCTACTTGTGTGTTCATGTGTGGCTGAGGATTTATTTACTTTGTTTACATTTTTACCCCACGTTGTTATCATTTAGTTACGTTGTTGTCATTTAGTTACGTTGTTGTCATTTAGTTACGTTGTTGTCATTTAGTTACGTTGTTGTCATTTAGTTACATTTATTTTACTTGCACTTCTATAGTTACATGTAGACGATTTGGATACATTTTCCAGCGCAGGCATGTCTGATCTCCAGCCCAGAAAAAGAAGGTGCCGATCACATTGTTGTGCCGCGATCGCACGTGCGTGGTTTTTTTTGTTTTCTTTTACGGCAACCTATCATTAGAATGGGAGGTGAAAGTGCTAATATTGTAACCACTTCCTGCCTACCCCGGCGTCTCTTTAAAAAGTTCTGAACACTGGGGATTGGGAAGGATCGGCGATCCTGCTTGACGTCCAGCGACGTCCTTTTAGGGCCGGTTCACACTCCATGCGTTTCAGTTGCTTTCAGGGGTGGACTGACAACTCATGGGGCCCCCGGGCAATAGGGGATCATGAGGCCCTTGTGTCCTTGCCCAAACTCAAAAAAGCCTATGAAAAAGGTACACGGGGCATCTCTTGGGGCCCCCTACTGACCCCGGGCCCTCGGGTAGTGCCCGAGTTTCCAGATGGTCAGTCCGCCTCTGGTTGCTTTTTTTTTTTTCTGCATCCAAAAGCACAGAAAGTAGGTAATATGGTTGTCAATGTCATGGTTCACATCAGTGCTGCAGTTCCAGGGCGTTCCGGTTGCAGAAAAAAAAAGTAGAACAGGTTGCATTTTTTTCTGCAAAGAACTGTACTGGAATGCGATAAAATGCATCAAAAATGCACCGGAAAGCACATGTCCCTATTTAAATTGAAGAAAGAGAGGGGAGGAAGAAAGGAACTGGAATGCATAAAAAACGCACTGGAACGCATCACAAACGCATGCGAAAACGCATCTGGACTGCGTTTCTATAGTGTGAACCCGCCCTTACAGTGCCTTGAAAGTCTTCATACCCCTTGAAATTTTCCACATTTTTTCATGTTACAACCAAAACCATAAATTTTATTTTTTTTGTGTGTGTGTGTTGTACATGGGGAGGTGTATTATAGATCGCTAGGTGGGGGTGTTCTGTAGATCGGGAGGTTAATGTAGGTCATTACTAGGGGATGTAGATCAGTAGGTGGGGGTGTATTGTAGGTGATATGGGGGAGGTGAACTGTAAGTAGGTACTGGAGGTGTATTATGGGATCTGTATGTAGTTGGGGGAGGTGTATTGTAGGTCAGGGGTTAAGACTAAACCCCTAACTTACAATACACCTCCCTCAGCTACATACAAATCTATATTACACCTCCCCCACTACCTAACCATTTAAAATGAAAATTCTGGTGCTGAAACCGAAAATTCTATTTATTTTTTTTTTTTTTTTTGCACTTCCTTTAAAAAAAAATTGATTCACTTTTATTTTTATCACAAGAAATGCATACATCCCCTGTGATAGAAATGATTAGTGACAGGTCCTCTTTATGGAGAGATATGGGGCCCATAAGAGACCTCACATCTCTCCTCTGCAATGTAAAGCATTGGATCAAAAAAAGCATTGATCTAGTACTTTAAAGAGAAAATAAAAAAATGGCCGGAACGGAAGTGATATCGCTCCGGTCCTCCAAGGGCATAGAGATGAGTGGAGGCCATCTTTCCTTCACTCATCTCTATGCCCAGCGCCGGGATCGATGGTTTCTCAGATAAGACTGAGAACTACCGAGCGGTGACAGCGGGCGGCTTGGTTTTTTCGGCACCTGTATCGGTGCTTTTTTTCATTTCGACCAACGGCCAAAAGTGGTGTTTTCAGCCGAAACACTTCAGCCACTGAAATTTCTGTGCATCCCTACTTGCCACAGATTATCAGTTGGATTTAGGTCTGGACTTTGACAGGGCCATTCTAACACATGGATATGCTTTGATTTAAACCAGTTGTCCCCAAACTTCCGGATGTGGCCCCCTGCTTGCCTTTAACCGGACCTTTTCTTCCACCAATATAAGATCGTATTCCTCCCACAGACATCAGCAATGGGGCACTATTTCTGCCACTGACACCAATGATGGGGCACTATTCCTCCCACTGACACCAATGATGGAGCACTATTCCTCCCACTGATACCAATGATGGGGCACTATTCCTCCCACTGACACCAATGATGGGGCACTATTCCCCCCACTGATACCAATGATGGGGCACTATTCCTCCCACTGACACCAATGATGGGGCACTATTCCTCCCACTGACACCAATGATGGGGCACTATTCCTCCCACTGATACCAATGATGGGACATTATTCCTCCCACTGATACCAATGATGGGGCACTATTCCTCCCACTGACACCAATGATGGGACACTATTCCTCCCACTGACACCAATGATGGGGCACTATTCCTCCCACTGATACCAATGATGGGGCACTATTCCTCCCACTGATACCAATGATGGGACACTATTCCTCCCACTGATACCAATGATGGGACACTATTCCTCCCACTGATACCAATGATGGGACACTATTCCTCCCACTGATAATGATGGGACACTATTCCTCCCACTGACACCAATGATGGGGCACTATTCCTCCCACTGATACCAATGATGGGGCACTATTCCTTCCACTGATACCAATGATGGGGCACTATTCCTCCCACTGATACCAATGATGGGGCACTATTCCTCCCACTGACACCAAACCTGCATTGTTAACTCCCACTGACACCAATGATGGGGCACTATTCCTTCCACTGACATCAATGATGGGGGACTATTCATCCCACTGACACCAATGATGGGGCACTATTCCTCCCACTGATACCAATGATGGGGCACTATTCCTCCCACTGATACCAATGATGGGGCACTATTCCTCCCACTGATACCAATGATGGGGCACTATTCCTCCCACTGATACCAATGTTGGGGCACTATTCCTCCCACTGATACCAATGATGGGGCACTATTCCTCCCACTGATACCAATGTTGGGGCGCTATTCCTCCCACTGATACCAATGATGGGGCACTATTCCTCCCACTGATACCAATGATGGGGCACTATTCCTCCCACTGATACCAATGTTGGGGCACTATTCCTCCCACTGATACCAATGATGGGGCACTATTCCTCCCACTGATACCAATGATGGGGCACTATTCCTCCCACTGATACCAATGTTGGGGCACTATTCCTCCCACTGATACCAATGATGGGGCACTATTCCTCCCACTGATACCAATGATGGGGCACTATTCCTCCCACTGATACCAATGATGGGGCACTATTCCTCCCACTGATACCAATGTTGGGGCACTATTCCTCCCACTGATACCAATGTTGGGGCACTATTCCTCCCACTGATACCAATGATGGGGCACTATTCCTCCCACTGATACCAATGTTGGGGCACTATTCCTCCCACTGACACCAATGATGGGGCACTATTCCTCCCACGTATACCAATGATGGGACACTATTCCTCCCACGTATACCAATGATGGGGCACTATTCCACTGATACCAATGATGGGGCACTATTCCCTCCCACTGACACCAATGATGGGACACTATTCCTCCCACTGACACCAATGATGGGGCACTATTCCTCCCACTGACACCAATGATGGGACACTATTCCTCCCACCGATACCAATGATGAGGCACTATTCCTCCCACTGACACCAATGATGGGGCACTATTCCTCCCACTGATACCAATGATGGGACACTATTCCTCCCACTGACACCAATGATGGGACACTATTCCTCCTCCTAATACCAAACATGCATTGTTAACTCCCACTGACACCAAGACAATTTCTACTTCCAATGGCCACAGTCCAGCCCCCCTAAAATCTGGAGGACAATAAACTGGCCCTTTGTTTAGGAAGTTTGGAGACCCCTGATCTAAACCATTCCATTGTAGCTCTCGCTGTATGTTTCGGGTTGTTGTCCTGCTGGAAGGTGAACCTCCGCCCCAGTCTTTTGCAGACTCTTAACAGAGATTCTTCTAAGATTGCCCTGTATTTGGCTCCATTCATCTCCCCATCAACTCTGACCAGCTTCCCTGTCCCTGCTGAAGAAAAGCATCCCCACCACATGATGCTGCCACCACCATGTTTCACGGTGGGGATGGTGTGTTCAGGGTGATGTGCAGTGTTAGTTTTCCCCCACACAAAGAGTTTTGCTTTTAGGCCAGAAAGTTCCATTTTGGTCTCCTCTGACCAGAGCCCCTTCTTCCACATGTTTGCTGTGTCCCCCACATGGCTTCTCGCAAACTGTAAACAGGACTTCTTATGGCTTTCCTCCAACAATGGCTTCCTTCTTGCCACTCTTCCATAAAGGTCAGATTTGTGGAGTGACGACTAATAGTTGTCCTGTGGACAGATTCCCCCCCCTGGGCTGTGGATCTCTGCAGCTCCTCCAGAGTTCCCATGGACCTCGGCTGCTTCTCTGATGAATGCTTTCCTTGCCCGGCCTGTCAGTTTATGTGGACGGCCATGTCTTGGTAGGTTGGCAGTTGTGCCGTACTCTTTCCATTTTTGGATGATGGATTGAACAGTGCTCCATGAGATGGTCAGAGCTTGGGAGATTTTTCTTTATAACCTAACCTTGCTTTAAACTTCTCCACAACTTTATCCCTGACCTGTCTGGTGTGTTCCTTGGCCTTCATGATGCTGTTTGTTCACTAATGTTCCCTAACAAACCTCTGGGGGCTTCACAGAACAGCTGTATTTATACTGAGATTAACCGCTTCCTGACTTCCCTATAGCAGAAATACTGCTACAGGGCAGCACTGGTGTACAAAATCACATGTGTGTATATATACATGATTTTTCATTTCCAGGGCAGGGGTGTTTGCGAGCCCTACCCACGCCGCCATTCACGGCCTCGGCTGTCAATCACTGGGCCCCGGCTGGTAATTACTCCGATGATCACCGACGGGGAGGAGGACTGTTTTGTTTACTAGCAGTTCTCCTCCCTGTCAGCTCGGGCACACTGCACAACACAGCCATCCACAGCAGTGTGATTACAGTGAAGAAAACACACTCTGCCCCCTAGTAAAACACTCCCTGCACACAGTTAACCCACTGATTGTTCCTCATGTTAACCCCTTCCTGCCCAGTTTAGTACAGTGTCAGTGCTTTTTTTTTTTTTTTTTTTTTTTTAGCACTGATCACTGTATTGGTGTCACTGGGGATGTCGGTGACACCAAGTCAGTTCTCCCCAGTGTCAGAATGTCCGCCGCAGTCCCACTAGAAGTCACTGATTCATTACTAGTAAAAAAAAAAAATCCCAGTATATATACCGCCATTTGTAAACGCTCTAACTTTGACGTAAACCAATTAATTTACAAGTATTGGGATTTTTTTTTAGCAAAGACACGGAGCAGAATACATTTTGGCGTACATTTATGACGAAATTAGACTTTTAAAATTTTTGTACTGGACGTGTTTAATGGCAAAAAGTAAAAAATGTATATTTTTTTTTTCTCACAGTTGTTGGTCCTTTTTTTTTATAGCGCAAAAAATAAAAAAACACGCAGGTGATCAAATACCACCAAAAGAAAGCTCAATTAGTGGGAAAAAAGGACGTACGTTTCATTTGGGTGCAGTGTTGCACAACCGTGCAATTGTCAGTTAAAGTAACGCAGCGCTGTAATGCAAAAAATGGACTGGTCAGGAATGGGGGGTGGTAAATCCTCAGGAAGGCAAGTGGTTCAATTACTCACAGGTGGACTCTATTTACTAATTAGGTGACTTGTGAAGGCAATTGATTCCACTAGATTTTATTTAGGGGTATCAGAGTAGAGGGGGCTGAATACAAATGCACGACACACTTTTCACATATTTATTTGTACAAAAATTTGGAAAACCATTTCTCATTTTCTTTCCATTTCACACTTTGTGTTGGTCTATCACATAAAATCCCAATAAAATACATTTATATTTTTGGTTGTAACATGACAAAATGTGGAAAATGTCAAGGGGTATGAAGACTTTTTAAAGGCACTGTAAATATGAGCCCTCATTCCATCCAGCGCTGTGCCCATCTGCAGCTCCTCTCTCCCCCTGCTGTCAATTAGAGCCATTGACGAGGGAGTAGGGGCGGGGCCGAGTCTAGTTGTCTATGTTTATGGATGCGGGGAGCAAAAATCGTACAAGTGCCCCTCCTAGAAAGCATCTTCCCATAGGGGCGCTCGCTGAGAGGAGAAGCCAGGAGCACCGATGGGGACCCAAGAAGAGGAGTTTCGAGGCTGCCAATTCCTATTCCATGGCCAGGAATAGAGGGAAAATCTTTTCCAATGGGGACACTAATTCTGGTGACAACAAATGATTTCCTCTCACTTCCTGTTTTGCCTATGGGAGAGGCAGTGAATGGAAATCTTCCCAGTGGGACACAGATGGGCAAAAAAAACTGACAGAGGTGATAACCCTTCCTTACGCTATCCGAAATGGGAGAAAAAAGTTTTGTCTTTAGTTTTACTTTAAATGCAGTATTTGTCTTTAGGCTGATTATTATTATTATTTTTTTGATGGTTCAACTGGATGGACTTTTGTCTTTTTTCAGCCAGACTAACTATGCAACTATGATTACATAATACCTTCTATAATGCAATGTCAAACCTATAGCTGAGCAGCTCATAGTCGTGTCCTATTTAGATGGACCTCGGCTGTTGGGCTTGGCCAGTTTCCCACAGATCTGCACAATGTGATGTAATATTATCCTGGTCCAGTTCTGCAGTTTGGATTCTGTGTATCAAATGGATACCAAGAAAAACGGATGAATTCATTTATCGTTCATCGTTAAGTGATGTTTAATTAAAAATAACTTCACCCTGGGCCTCTCGGGGCTTAAATAAACATATAAAAGTTCATTTTGTTATTTTGGCATTAAATGAAACTAGTTTTCCCCACACAGGGCCAAGTTGGCTATTTTTCAGGGTACATTGAGCCTATGAGATCAATAGAATCAAGTGACTTAAAGAGGAAGTTCACCCAAATCTCGTAAAGCCCCAAAAATATTAAAGGAAAACTCCAGGTATGGATATTTTATACATAGATGCATTGGACCAGCTTGGCCAATGTTACTATATATACCATACCTGTCCGATGCCCCTGGAAGCTGGAAATCACTGAAGCAGACACTGCTACCCCATTGATTTCTGCTTGGTTCTGCGTCCTGTACCAGGCAACTGCCCATATCCACTCTGAACAGGTCTCTGACATGCCAGTGGGAAGAATGCTCCTTACATTGGTGATCAGTGGGAAGAATGCTCCTTACATTGGTGATCAGTGGGAAGAATGCTCCTTACATTGGTGATCACTAGGAAGCATGCTCCTTACATTGGTGATCAGTGGGAAGAATGCTCCTTACATTGGTGATCAGTGGGAAGAATGCTCCTTACATTGGTGATCAGTGGGAAGAATGCTCCTTACATTGGTGATCAGTGGGAAGAATGTCCCTTACATTGGTGGTCAGTGGGAAGAATGTCCTTTACATTGGGGGTCAGTGAGAAGAATGCTCCTTACATTGGTGATCAGTGGGAAGAATGCTCCTTACATTGGTGATCAGTGGGAAGAATGCTCCTTACATTGGGGGTCAGTGGGAAGAATGCTCCTTACATTGGTGGCCAGTGGGAAGAATGGACCTTACATTGGTGGTCAGTGGGAAGAATGTCCCTTACATTGGTGGTCAGTGGGAAGAATGTCCCTTACATTGGTGATCAGTGGGAAGAATGCCCCTTACATTGGTGGTCAGTGGGAAGAATGTCCCTTACATTCGTGATCAGTGGGAAGAATGCCCCTTACATTGGTGATCAGTGGGAAGAATGGACCTTACGTTGGAGGTCGGTGGGATGAATGGACCTTACGTTGGTGGTCGGTGGGAAGAATGGACCTTACGTTGGTCGGTGGGAAGAATGGACCTTACGTTGGTAGTCGGTGGGAAGAATGGACCTTACGTTGGTGGTTGGTGGGAAGAATGGACCTTACGTTGGTGGTCGGTGGGAAGAATGGACCTTACGTTGGTGGTCGGTGGGAAGAATGGACCTTACGTTGGTGGTCAGTGGGAAGAATGGACCTTACGTTGGAGGTCAGTGGGGAGAATAGACCTTACGTTGGTGGTCAGTGGGAAGAATGGACCTTACGTTGGAGGTCAGTGGGGAGAATGGACCTTACGTTGGTGGTCAGTGGGAAGAATGGACCTTACGTTGGAGGTCAGTGGGGAGAATGCTCCTTACGTTGGTGGTCAGTGGGGAGAAATGCCCCCTCTCCCAGTGCTTACAGTGGTACTCAAGTTGTTAGGAACCCCTAACAACCTTCAGAGGAATTCTAGTTGAGAACGCATGCTTTAAAGCTGGCCATAGATGGTTTGAATCCCAGCCGGTTCAACAGGGACCCGCCGAGACTCGAACAATCTACAAGCAGGCTGATTGTACCCAATTCAATTGTTGTACGACTTTGGTACAACCAGCCTGCTGGATTTTACTTGCGATTATTCCTAGCGGCAAATCACTGTGTTCTCCTGGCGGGACAACACAATGGCTCCAAGGGTGAGGTTCCCCCATCAACATGGATTTTGATTTTCTTTCCTGTATCTATCGCTGGTTTGTTATGAACTCTAGCCAACCATTGTAGCATACTGGGTGCTGAGTGTTTGCCTCATTTGATAGAATGAGTACTGGGAGGGTGTTTGCTCCACACAAAATGGCTTTCTTGTTGGTGTATGGGTGACAGCTTTCATTATTGTGCTTGCACCCACCTAGCTCAAGAGTATAGATTGTCACAGATGGCTTAAATACAAACACCTCTGCTTTCCCAATTTTATATTAGTATTTACTCTTCCACTTCACAGATTCAATGAGTTAATATTGTTAACCAATGTCTATTGTGCAATTAGTCCCCTCGTCTGGAAGAGCGGTTCCTGGATTGCTGTTTTGGTCTCTTTATTGTCAATATTTTCTGTTCCAGCGATGGGAAAAATATGTAGACTACAGCTAATATACAGCCAGCGGGTCTATCTGGAAGCACCAGGACAATGGACTGGAAGAAGTTGGATGCCAGATTGTCTTTTTTTTTTTTTTTCATGTTTTTGTGTTTTTTGTTTTTTTTTTGGAAAGTCCACAACCATCTGCAACCAGTAATTCCGCTTCAGTAATCTTAATGCAGTTCAATACATGAGTGCAGCTAAAACCTTGGTGAAAAATGGGATTATTGACTTATGTGTCTTATGAGGTTTCTGTAGTATTCTTAAACTTAACATTCCCTAGAAAATAGTCACCATAAGTTGCCAGATGAGCATTTATGACCAGTGCCCTCCTGGCAGCCCTGAGGCCCTCATAGAGAACATATGGGCTATTGGATTGGGAGGCATGCCCAACTCCCCCACCACCCGCCTATATCTCGTGGTGCCTGATTTCTGTCCAGGTATTTTGTCAGCACTTCTAATGGCTCCAGAAGAACATTAATACTTCTTGACATTTTTTGGTGCCTTCTAGGGGGTGGAGGAGGGAGCTTAGTTGAAGACCATTTCTGAGACTTGAATGGGGAATGGTTGAATGGCTGTTTTGGTGACCATTGCCACTAGGATCAAAATGTTTCATTTGTCACCAGCAGCGGTGTATTGAGGTTTTTTGCTGCCCTAGGCAACACAAAAATCAGACCCCCCTCCCCGGCGTAGAGAGCCTTACACCAACCAACACCAGAGCCCCCCCCCTCCCTCCCGTGTAGAGCCTGGCAGTGACCAACAGCCCTGTCCTATCATCCCCCCCCTCCCCGGTGACAGAGAGAAAGACATTCATCTTTACAGTTCTGGACATCCCCAGGAACGACAGTTGGGCACCGCCGAATACACCATCAAGCAGCCTGCAGCCTCTCTCAGATCCCACCTGGTGCCCATGCTGCATATGTCCCTTCTTCTAGAGGGCAGTGCTGCCCTAGGCAAATGCCTTGTTTGCCTTGTGGTAAATACACCCCTGATCACCAGAACAAGAAATCTTCGAATGAGTGACAGTTGTCTAAGGGGTAAGGGCTTGATCACACTAACTTTGGTATCTGAAAGGCAATCTGCATTCAGATTGCTCTTCAGAGAACATTTGACAGGTGGTAAGAAGGCACCTGCTGTAATCCATTGACCCCTAGCGCAGAAAACACTTGCAGAGAGACCCCATCCACTTGAATAGGTTGGGTTTGGCAGGTGCCAAGCCCCCAGGTGCAACTGGGTATAATTCCTATCGTGGCATGTATACACCCCCAGCCACTGCCTCTGCAGCTAAAAGGTTAGTGATTGGGGGCTGTAAAACGGTGGCTCAACTGCTGGGTTTTAGACGTCTGCAACTGCTAGTGTTAACGAGCTATAAGAGGGGTCTTTTTTTTTTTTTTTCCTTTTTTGCTCCAGGCATTCATCAATGAAGATCAGTATTGATGGCGCATGCCCTGTTTGAGCTCTGATATTTATTGAAGCCTTTTTATGATATCTCTTCAGACTCTCTGGCTCCTCACTCCCTGGTATATAGAGGAAACTCGATAAGCGGATTTGGCCGTTTTTATGTGGCATAAGTAGTGTAGTGTGACCTTCTTTCTTCCTTTTTTATTTTTTATTTTATTTTTTCCTACAATGAGTCAGAGCCATCCATAGTACAAGGGCCCTCGTCAGAACTGCCTAATAAGTACCTCTTATTGATTATCGCTTTATGTACACGGGTCCTAATCAATCTCCTGTTCCGGTGCCTAAACAGATTGAAGGAAATTACCAACAATTATTTGATAGAACTGACAAATGAGTGCCAGTTTGTTTTCTTTTTCAAGTGGACCTGTCAGCAGGGCATATTATAAGGAGCATTGATGCATGTTAATCCCTATTGAGTTCCTAAAGCAGCAGTAGTATCACCCAGACTTCTTAGGGCCCATATACACGGGACACTTCTGAACAATGGAAACTGCTGAAAAACGTAGGTTAAAAAACATCTGTTTAGCTGCATTTGCATAATGCGTTTATGCGCGTTTATATGCTTTTGCATTTAGAATCCTTTTTTAAAGATAAGCACAGGAGACCCTCCCAAATGCCCAGAATGCACTGAAATGTGGTAAATGATTAACTATTTCAGACTGTTTCAGAGAAATACAGAGAGTAGAAGCAGATACAGTAGTATGTTGTGACGGGAGTGACTTTTGGGGGTGGGGGGAGCTCTGTATCATCTTCCCAAATTCCCATTATGTTTAAGGCATCCTGTGCCTGTTAAGGAGTACAGGGTGTGTATGTGAATGTCTCAGTCTTGTGTATAGTGTGTGTTCCTTTGTTGTCGGCCACATGGCTGTCCATTGTCTGTTTGCCATGTGCTACCCCCCATTGTGCTGTGTCTTCCTGTCCAGCCAACTATTATGGGATGTACTGTTTGTGTATTGGTGTGGGGGTTGGGTCAATGTCCTTTGCCATGTGTTTCATCTCATTGTTCTGTGTCTTGGTGGGATGGGGAGGGGTGATGATGTATTTCCGGTTCTTGGTTGGTTTCCCCGCCCTCTGTATATGTCCTGTGTTTTGTGTTAAAATAAAAAGAGTTTGCTTCCTGTTTTAAGAAGAGCTGGGTACTGTCTATTTCCTGAG
The DNA here is from genome assembly GCF_062004578.1 of Staurois parvus. Lineage (NCBI taxonomy): Eukaryota > Metazoa > Chordata > Amphibia > Anura > Ranidae > Staurois > Staurois parvus. The sequence continues at coordinate 743,523 of NW_028318727.1, forward strand.
GGATTTTTAGGGTGTGGTCCGTGGATGGTGTTCGGACAGGGGAAGCTGCGGTATAACGGAATATATACCCAAGTGCGGTCGGGTACCGGTTCCGTTACATATGTGTTGAGATAATTTGGTGTGAGTTGCTCGTTAACATTTCTTTTGTTTCCAAGGTTGGAAAGATGTCTGGTGGAGGGAGTCATTAAGGCCACCTGGCAGGCGGTCTTTATGAGGAATTTGAGGTGTGAATGGTCATTAACATATATTTTGTTTCTGAGGGTGGGAGAGGTCTGAGGTGTGAATGGTCATTAACATATATTTTGTTTCCAAGGGTGGGAGAGGTCTGAGGTGTGAATGGTCATTAACATATCTTTTGTTTCCAAGGGTGGGAGAGGTCTGAGATGTGAGTTGCTCATTACAATGTGTGACAAGCTTGGTAGGAACATCCTGTGTTCAGTGTTTTGTCCATCTGAGTACCTTGAAAACACTTTACATGCATTTTTCATGATGAAAAAAGGCTCTGGACAGCATCGGGAACGGGAAGAGTTAAAAAAAAAAAAAAAAAAAAAAATTTCAGACACAAACGCTTATAAACGTGATTTGTCGCGTTTACAAGCGTTTTGCATTTGAAGCGCTGATAAAATCGACTGCTGAACGCAGGTTTTCTGCATTCAAAAAAACAACTGTAAACCCAACTGCCTGTAAAGGACGATGTGTACATGGACACATAGGAAAACATTAGGGAGAGTTCAGGGGCTGCTGAAAAAAACACTGAACTGCTCCTGAACGTCTGTTCATCAGCTGCAGTGTACATGAGCCCTTACAGGCCACAACTGCGGTGAAGGTTGATTGCATAAGATTTATTGGAATTTAAATTGTTTTTTGAAGGTAAATCAAGTTCTGATAAACATCCATCAAGGAAATTTCCTCTGTACAGGACATCCTCTGTATAATGAGTAGTGGGGCCACATTAATTTGCTCATGGTTAGGACACAAAGGTATCATAAGACTGCTACATGTCATTTGTAATGCCAGATAGGTCAACATCTGATATGTCCATTCTGCGGATCAACTTCTTGTGATCTTAGAGCGGGAAGGGCAGCCCTGCAAACCAATCAACTTCCACTTCTTTGTATGATGCTGTCCTTCTAAGACAGTGCTTTCTGATAGGACGAGAGAACAGAGAGATGACCCAATCAGTATTCTGCTGTTCCATCACCACACAACCTCATTTTGTGGTGGGTCCTTGACAGGGGTGGACTGACAACTCATGGGGCCCCCGGGCAATAGGGGATCATGGGGCCACTGTGTCCTTGCCCAAACTCAAAAAAGCCTATGAAAAAGGTATCAGGGACATCTCATGGGGCCCCCTACTGACCCCTGGCCCTCGAGCAGTGCCCGAGTTTCCAAATGGTCAGTCCGCCCCTGGTCCTTGACCAAGCTGGTACTGCTTTGTAGAAAATGTATGTCAGAGATCTGTCTGTTATGGGTTTATAAGTTCTTTTAATGCCCTTAATCATGGCATGTTTGTTACAAAAAGCAGATTTAGCCCCAGTTCATGATATGAATAGCCTGGGAATCGTGCAGAATGCGCAGTGCATTTCTATGCAATTCACATGTGTGCTGTATGGTTTGAACCTATTAATGGGATGAAATGGCACGGCAGCGCACCAAACGTAGTGCATGCACTAAAAACACAAAGTAGGACAAGTGAACTCTAACAGTTTAAAAAAGCTGCTGTAGCACCAAAGGATACCAAACAACCTCCAAAGCATCGAATATAAAATAAGGTGCAGCGCTAAAACTCCAACCACATATGTAAAATTTCAAATATCAACAAACATATATGATTATATTAATATGATTATAAAGTAAATAAAGTGACATTGTGATAAAGTGCGAGGAAAATCATTCCAATTTAAGTGACTCAGAGGTAACGTGAAGCCCGTCACTTTATAGTGACCAATAGTGTTATTATAGTGCTGAAATTCTGTCTGAATACAAAGTGTATGGAAGATCTGAAATCTTCAATCATAAGTGCTTCATCCGGTATTTATGGTGATGTGACCAATAGTATAAAGACTGCGCACTCACCAGATGCGCAATCAATGAGTGCATTTAGAGACAATACTCTCAGTGGATGAACTGGAAGCTCCTTTAAGGATGAATATGGTCTGGTCAGGTATTCCCCTCACTGCTCACTCACAGTCAATATGGCTCTATCACTTCTTTCCTGTAGCTTGGCGCGGTGTGGAGCTGTGGAGTTGCTGTGTCTGCCGGTCCGGTGTCGCTGTCCGCCAGGCCCTCCGCTGCTCTCCGCTTCCTCCCCTGCCAACCTGTCTCTGCCCACCGGAAGTCACTTAAATTTGAATGATTTTCTTGGCACTTTGTCACAATGTCACTTTATTTACTTTATAATCATATTAACCACCTCCCGCCCGCCATATAGTCCAATGACGGGCACAAGGTGGTTCTCTCATTCTGGGAGGACGTCATATGACGTCCTCCCATTCTCAGCACGCAGCGCGGCTCAGGGAGCGTGCATGTCCCTCGAACACAGTGGATCACCGATCTACGGAAAGAGCCGAAGATGTCGGCTTGGTCATGTGATCAGCTGTGTCCAATCACAGCTGATCATATGTAAACAGGGAAATGCTGGTTATCGGCATTTCTCTCCTCATGAGCTGTCACTCTGACAGAGGAGAGCCGGTAAAAGGCATTCAGCAGAGGGGACATGTACACTGATCATCAGGGCACTGATGATCAGTGTGCCCTGATGATCAGTGTAGCCCCAGCAGTGCCACCTGTCAGTGTCCATCAGTGCCAGCTGTCAGTGCTGAACAGTGCCATGTGCCAGTGCCACATCAATGCCGCATATCAGTGCCTACCAGTGCACATCGATGCCACATATCAGTGCCTACCAGTGCACATCGATGCCACATATCAGTGCCTACCAGTGCACATCGATGCCACATATCAGTGCCTACCAGTGCACATCGATGCCACATATCAGTGTCCATCTGAGTTGCCTTCCAGTGTCTCCCATCAATGCCCATCAGTGCTGCCAATCAGTGCCACTTGTCAGTGCCATATATCAGTGCCAGTCATTGCCGCCTATCAGCGCTATCCGTGCCATCAGTGATGCCTGTCAATGCCCATCAGTGCCACCTACCAGTGCCTCCTCAGTGTCCATCAGTGCAGCCTATCATTGCCAATCAGTGCAGCCTTACTAGCACACATCAGTGAAGGAGAAAAATCACTTATTTAGAAAATTTTATAACAAAAACTAAGAAAAAACTTTTTTTTTTTCAAAATTTTCAGCGGATTTTGGTTTAAGAAAAAATAAAACACCCAGAGGTGATTAAATACCACCAAAAGAAAGCTCTATCTCACAAAAAAATGATAAAAATGTCATATGGGTACAGTGTTGCATGACTGTGCAATTGTCATTCAAAGTGTGACAGCGCTGAGAGCTGGAAATTGGCCTGGACAGGAAGGGGGCGACAGTGCCCTGTAGACGAGGGGTTAATAGAATCATGTTTGTAGATGGTGCATGCACTACTTTTGGAAACGTAATCGCAACTGCAGTGTGTTTTGAACACGGTGTGGGAAATGTGTACGGATCATGGCTTTCCCGCAATGCGTTCTAATTTGAACCTAGCCTTGAGGCTCATAGACACTTTTTGTGTTTTACGTTTTTTATTTTTATGAGTTTTTGTGTAAAAAGTTGTCCGTAGGCATGTTGAGTGCTAACTTTAGCATCCGTACAGCCTACATGGACCCACTTGGCTACCACTGCTAAGGGTGAACATAAATATTAACAACGTGAATCCAGAGGTGCTGCTGGTTGTACCCCATTTATTTTTAGATCGCCCCTTTAATGCGGTTTCACTGCAACAGCGGCGAATGTGCCAGATGACCTCAACTGATTCTGAATAGCGGAATGCCGAGGTCGTTCTGTGCCTGTGTCGCCGCGTGGGGGATTCATTTAGGAGGAGATGTAAACGGCTTCAACTATCACCTCTACGCTGTTGACACGCAAATTTACCTCTCCACCCCTCTCCTCACCCCTTCACTCTCCGCCCGTATCACCCACATACTGAACGACATATCAGACTGGATGTCGCTCCATTTCCTCAAATTGAACCTTTCCAAAACTGAGCTCCTGATTTTCCCGCCAGCCCGTGCCCCCCCTCCCCCCCCACCCTCTCCATCATGACCAACAACGCCACCATCAGTCCCACCCCACAAGCCAAAGTCCTAGGTGTCACTCTAGACTCAAACCTTTCCTTCCAACCCCATGTCCAATCGTTGGCAAACTCATGCAGGCTCCACCTCCGCAACATCTCCAAAATACGTTCGTTCCTAACCCCAGACACTACTAAACTACTCGATCACTCCCTTATTATCTCACGTCTGGACTACTGCAACTCCCTCACCGGCCGACCTCATCACAGACTATCCCCGCTTCAGTCTATCCTGAACTCAGTGGCTAGACTCATCCACCATACCAACCACTCCGTATCCGCCACCCCCCTCTGTCATTCCCTCCACTGGCTCCACCCCCCTCTGTCATTCCCTCCACTGGCTCCACCCCCCTCTGTCATTCCCTCCACTGGCTCCACCCCCTCTGTCATTCCCTCCACTGGCTCCACCCCCTCTGTCATTCCCTCCACTGGCTCCACCCCCCTCTGTCATTCCTTCCACTGGCTCCCGATTGCCCAACGCATTAAATTCAAACTACTAACACAGACATACAAAGCCATCCATAACACTGCCCCAAACTACCTCACCGACCTGATACCCAAATGCCACCCAACCCGTAATCTTTGCTCCTCACAAGACCTCCTACTTTCTAGCTCCCTGGTCTCCACCTCCCACGCCCGACTGCAGGACTTCTCTAGGACTTTCCCCATTCTCTGGAACTCACTACCTCAATCCATCAGACTGTCACCTACCCCCCTCTCCTTTAGGCGCACTCTGAAAACCCATCTCTTCAGGGAAGCCTACCCCAACCTCACCTAACAGCCGATCTCCTCCTACCACTCCATCCCCCACAGCCACTTCCTCCTGTACCACTTTCCCCTCCCTCCTAGATTGTAAGCTCCAAAGAGCAGGGCCCTGGAACCCCTCGTGTATTGTATTGTTACTGTACTGTCTCATGTACTGTCCCCCACTATAATGTACAGCGCTGAGCAAACCTTCTGGCGCTATATAAATACTGTATAATATGAATAATGAACGATCACATAGCTACAGCAAGGCAACGATTCGGAGTCTCTTAGGACCCCTTCATCAGACATGTGACGGGGGCACCCCTGACTGTACATTGTTGATATTTGCGGCCATTAGGGTCCATGTATGCTCAAGTATGTCAATGTTAACACAAATGTTTACATAACATAAAACAGTCAATATGCAAATTTGTGAACAGATCCTGGTTTGGGCTGACTCCACTAAATGTCGCAGAGCAATACAGAGCAGTGTGCACAGGCTCATAGCGTACAATACTGCGGTATTTAGATCTCCAAGAATTACAGATGTATACGCCCTTGTGCATAAGCCCGTAAAGTGTTATTTCACCTTTTCAGATATGAGAACGAACACTGTACTCCCTCAACATCCAATCTTCGTTTTTTTTTTTTCCAGAAAAAAATTAGCACTTTTAAGGGCTTGTGCACCATCTATGTTGACAGCTCTGTACCCACATAAGTAGGTACAGCAGGAAGGGGGGAGTGAGGAGGGTATATGGTGTCTGCTAGTTAACCTTTTTTTTTTTGTTTTTGTTTGTTTTTTTTTATTTTGTAAAGATGAACTGACACGTTAAAGCGGGGGTCTTCAAACTTTCTAAACAAAGGGGCAGTTTACTGTCCTTCGAGCTTTAGTGGGGCCAGACTGTGGCCAGTGGGAGTAGAAAATGTCCTGGTATTAGTGAGTGGAATAATGCCCTATCATTGGTATCAGTGGGAGGAATAGTGCCCCATCATTGGTATCAGTGGGAGGAATAGTGCCCCATCATTGGTATCAGTGGGAGGAATAGTGCCCCATCATTGGTATCAGTGGGAGGAATGGTGCCCCATCATTGGTGTCAGTGGGAGGAATAGTGCCCTATCATTGGTATCAGTGGGAGGAATAATGCCCCATCATTGGTATCAGTGGGAGGAATAGCGCCCCATCATTGGTATCAGTGGGAGGAATAGTGCCCCATCATTGGTATCAGTGGGAGGAATAGTGCCCCATCATTGGTATCAGTGGGAGGAATAGTGCCCCATCATTGGTGTCAGTGGGAGGAATAGTGCCCTATCATTGGTATCAGTGGGAGGAATAGTGCCCCATCATTGGTATCAGTGGGAGGAATAGTGCCCCATCATTGGTATCAGTGGGAGGAATAGTGCCCCATCATTGGTGTCAGTGGGAGGAATAGTGTCCCATCATTGGTATCAGTGGGAGGAATAGTGCCCCATCATTGGTGTCAGTGGGAGGAATAGTGCCCCATCATTGGTGTCAGTGGGGGGAATAGTGCCCCATCATAGGAGTCAGTGGGAGGAATATTGGCCCATTATTGGTATCAGTGGGAGGAATAGTGCCCCATCATTGGTATCAGTGGGAGGAATAGTGCCCCATCATTGGTGTCAGTGGGAGGAATAGTGCCCCATCATTGGTATCAGTGGGAGGAATAGTGCCCCATCATTGGTATCAGTGGGAGGAATAGTGCTCCATCATTGGTATCAGTGGGAGGAATAGTGCCCCATCATTGGTGTCAGTGGGAGGAATAGTGCCCTATCATTGGTATCAGTGGGAGGAATAGTGCCCCTTCATTGGTGTCAGTGGGAGGAATAGTGCCCCTTCATTGGTGTCAGTGGGAGGAATAGTGCCCCATCATTGGTATCAGTGGGAGGAATAGTGCCCCATCATTGGTATCAGTGGGAGGAATAGTGCCCCATCATTGGTATCAGTGGGAGGAATAGTGCCCTATCATTGGTATCAGTGGGAGGAATAGTGCCCCTTCATTGGTGTCAGTGGGAGGAATAGTGCCCTATCATTGGTATCAGTGGGAGGAATAGCGCCCCTTCATTGGTGTCAGTGGGAGGAATAGTGCCCCATCATTGGTATCAGTGGGAGGAATAGTGCCCCATCATTGGTATCAGTGGGAGGAATAGTGCCCCATCATTGGTGTCAGTGGGAGGAATAGCGCCCCATCATTGGTATCAGTGGGAGGAATAGTGCCCCATCATTGGTATCAGTGGGAGGAATAGTGCCCTATCATTGGTATCAGTGGGGGGAATAGTGCCCCATCATTGGTATCAGTGGAAGGAATAGTGCCCCATCATTGGTATCAGTGGGAGGAATAGTGCCCCATCATTGGTGTCAGTGGGAGGAATAGTGCCCTATCATTGGTATCAGTGGGAGGAATAGTGCTCCATCATTGGTATCAGTGGGAGGAATAGTGCTCCATCATTGGTATCAGTGGGAGGAATAGTGCCCCATCATTGGTGTCAGTGGGAGGAATAGTGCCCTATCATTGGTATCAGTGGGAGGAATAGTGCCCCTTCATTGGTGTCAGTGGGAGGAATAGTGCCCCATCATTGGTATCAGTGGGAGGAATAGTGCCCCATCATTGGTATCAGTGGGAGGAATAGTGCCCCATCATTGGTGTCAGTGGGAGGAATAGTGCCCCATCATTGGTATCAGTGGGAGGAATAGTGCCCCATCATTGGTATCAGTGGGAGGAATAGTGCCCTATCATTGGTATCAGTGGGGGGAATAGTGCCCCATCATTGGTATCAGTGGAAGGAATAGTGCCCCATCATTGGTATCAGTGGGAGGAATAGTGCCCCATCATTGGTGTCAGTGGGAGGAATAGTGCCCTATCATTGGTATCAGTGGGAGGAATAGTGCCCTATCATTGGTATCAGTGGGAGGAATAGTGCCCCATCATTGGTATCAGTGGGAGGAATAGTGCTCCATCATTGGTATCAGTGGGAGGAATAGTGCCCCATCATTGGTGTCAGTGGGAGGAATAGTGCCCTATCATTGGTATCAGTGGGAGGAATAGTGCCCCTTCATTGGTGTCAGTGGGAGGAATAGTGCCCCATCATTGGTATCAGTGGGAGGAATAGTGCCCCATCATTGGTATCAGTGGGAGGAATAGTGCCCCATCATTGGTATCAGTGGGAGGAATAGTGCCCCATCATTGGTATCAGTGAGAGGAATAGTGCCCTATCATTGGTATCAGTGGGAGGAATAGTGCCCCTTCATTGGTGTCAGTGGGAGGAATAGTGCCCTATCATTGGTATCAGTGGGAGGAATAGCGCCCCTTCATTGGTGTCAGTGGGAGGAATAGTGCCCCATCATTGGTATCAGTGGGAGGAATAGTGCCCCATCATTGGTATCAGTGGGAGGAATAGTGCCCCATCATTGGTGTCAGTGGGAGGAATAGCGCCCCATCATTGGTATCAGTGGGAGGAATAGTGCCCCATCATTGGTATCAGTGGGAGGAATAGTGCCCTATCATTGGTATCAGTGGGGGGAATAGTGCCCCATCATTGGTATCAGTGGAAGGAATAGTGCCCCATCATTGGTATCAGTGGGAGGAATAGTGCCCCATCATTGGTGTCAGTGGGAGGAATAGTGCCCTATCATTGGTATCAGTGGGAGGAATAGTGCCCCATCATTGGTGTCAGTGGGAGGAATAGTGCCCCATCATTGGTATCAGTGGGAGGAATAGTGGCCCATCATTGGTATCAGTGGGAGGAATAGTGGCCCATCATTGGTATCAGTGGGAGGAATAGTGGCCCATCATTGGTGTCCGTGGGAGGAATAGTGCCCCATCATTGGTGTCAGTGGGAGGAATAGTGCCCCATCATTGGTGTCAGTGGGAGGAATAGTGCCCCATCATTGGTATCAGTGGGAGGAATAGTGCCCCATCATTGGTGTCAGTGGGAGGAATAGTGCCCCATCATTGGTATCAGTGGGAGGAATAGTGGCCCATCATTGGTATCAGTGGGAGGAATAGTGGCCCATCATTGGTGTCCGTGGGAGGAATAGTGGCCCATCATTGGTGTCAGTGGGAGGAATAGTGCCCTATCATTGGTATCAGTGGGAGGAATAGTGCCCCATCATTGGTGTCAGTGGGAGGAATAGTGCCCCATCATTGGTGTCAGTGGGAGGAATAGTGCCCCATCATTGGTGTCAGTGGGAGGAATAGTGCCCCATCATTGGTGTCAGTGGGAGGAATAGTGCCCCATCATTGGTATCAGTGGGAGGAATAGTGCCCCATCATTGGTGTCAGTGGGAGGAATAGTGCCCCATCATTGGTATCAGTGGGAGGAATAGTGCCTCATCATTGGTATCAGTGGGAGGAATAGTGCCCCATCATTGGTGTCAGTGGGAGGAATAGTGCCTCATCATTGGTGTCAGTGGGAGGAATAGTGCCCCATCATTGGTGTCAGTGGGAGGAATAGTGCCCCATCATTGGTATCAGTGGGAGGAATAGTGTCCCATCATTGGTATCAGTGGGAGGAATAGTGCCCCATCATTGGTATCAGTGGGAGGAATAGTGCCCCATCATTGGTATCAGTGGGAGGAATAGTGCCCCATCATTGGTATCAGTGGGAGGAATAGTGCCCCATCATTGGTGTCAGTGGGAGGAATAGTGCCCCATCATTGGTATCAGTGGGAGGAATAGCGCCCCATCATTGGTATCAGTGGGAGGAATAGCGCCCCATCATTGGTATCAGTGGGAGGAATAGCGCCCCATCATTGGTGTCAGTGGGAGGAATAGCGCCCCATCATTGGTATCAGTGGGAGGAATAGTGCCCCATCATTGGTGTCAGTGGGAGGAATAGTGCCCCATCATTGATGTCAGTGGGAGGAATAGTGGCCCATCATTGGTGTCAGTGGGAGGAATAGTGCCCCATCATTGGTGTCAGTGGGAGGAATAGTGCCCCATCATTGGTATCAGTGGGAGGAATAGTGCCCCATCATTGGTGTCAGTGGGAGAAATAGTGCCCCATCATTGGTATCAGTGGGAGGAATAGTGGCCCATCATTGGTATCAGTGGGAGGAATAGTGCCCCATCATTGGTGTCCGTGGGAGGAATAGTGGCCCATCATTGGTGTCAGTGGGAGGAATAGTGTCCCATCATTGGTGTCAGTGGGAGGAATAGTGCCCCATCATTGGTGTCAGTGGGAGGAATAGTGCCCCATCATTGGTATCAGTGGGAGGAATAGTGCCTCATCATTGGTATCAGTGGGAGGAATAGTGCCCCATCATTGGTGTCAGTGGGAGGAATAGTGCCCCATCATTGGTGTCAGTGGGAGGAATAGTGCCCCATCATTGGTGTCAGTGGGAGGAATAGTGTCCCATCGTTGGTGTCAGTGGGAGGAATAGTGCCCCATCATTGGTATCAGTGGGAGGAATAGTGCCCCATCATTGGTATCAGTGGGAGGAATAGTGCCCCATCATTGGTATCAGTGGGAGGAATAGTGCCCCATCATTGGTGTCAGTGGGAGGAATAGTGTCCCATCGTTGGTGTCAGTGGGAGGAATAGTGCCCCATCATTGGTATCAGTGGGAGGAATAGTGCCCCATCGTTGGTGTCAGTGAGAGGAATAGTGCCCCATCATTGGTATCAGTGGGAGGAATAGTGTCCCATCATTGGTATCAGTGGGAGGAATAGTGCCCCAGCATTGGTGTCAGTGGGTGGAATAGTGCCCCAGCTCACCTTTCACAAAAAAAATAAATGCACATCTTTTGGTAGGTAAAAAAATGTGCCTTTTATTATGCTTTTCCATCTCAGTCTGTAAGTCATGGCACCAGTGATCAGCAGATTGCGGGTACAATGCCTGACCTCTGTCTGGACAGCTGCTGCTGTCTGATTGGCTGCATCGGACAACAACCCCGTCTTGGTATGAACCAGCGTTTCCAGAGGGTCACCAGTCCTCTATCCGGTCTTCTCCAGGCAGCTCTGTAGTATCTCGGCACATTGGCACGTTGTTAGTGGCACTCAGACAGGTGACTGAAATGATATTAATAAGGCAGATAATAAATATGAAGATGTTTGGAGAACGCTCCCGTGCGTGGGCCTCCAGAAGAATGCATATGAAAGACGGTCCCCTCCATCTGGCCAGAGATGTGTATCTAAATCTCATGTTCAGCCAGCGCAGGATAACGTCTTCACTTCAAAAACAACAGCATTTCCACGATCCGAGGCGGAATCCCACTAATCTATGGAGACCTTTTCCCGGTACGGGATCAGCGCTCGCCATCAATGGATACTTTGTTTTCCGTTAACGATCTGTTTTTAAAGGATGTGACTTACAGCTTTGTTTACATTCAGCGTGTGATATACAATGTAATGGATGAGTGTGATTGGCCGCCGCGTAATCTCTAGCGTGTCACAATAGACTCTACCTAGCCTACGGAGTAGTGACTTCAAGGGAAATATTCTCTAGATTCGGAAAACAATGATCTAGGGTTACACTTTTACACAAGGACCTCAATTGACTCCTAGGGCTCATTCACACTAGCAGTTGAGAGGCAGTAAAATCCAGCAGTTGTGCTGCATTTTTACTACTGTCAGCCCCTCCGCCTCCCCCCCTCAGCTGCAGAGGCAGTAAAATCCAGCAGTTGTGCTGCATTTTTACTACTGTCAGACACTCTGCCTCCCCCCCTCAGCTGCAGAGGCAGTAAAATCCAGCAGTTGTGCTGCATTTTTACTACTGTCAGCCCCTCCGCCTCCCCCCCTCAGCTGCAGAGGCAGTAAAATCCAGCAGTTGTGCTGAATTTTTACTACTGTCAGCCCCTCCACCTACCCCCTTTACCCCCCTCAGCTGCAGAGGCGGTTGCTTGGAGTGTACACATACTACAGCCGTGGTGCTTTGTTTTGTGACTGTTGCAGGAATTTTACCCCCCTATATCCTGAAAGAAATTTAATCTCCAAACACAGAAAGGTTTCTTCGCAGTAAGAGCTGTGAGAATGTGGAATAGACTCCCTCAAGAGTTGGTTGTGGCCAGCTCAGTGGATTGCTGTAGGAAAGTCCTGGATTGTTTCTTGGATACACAGAATATAACTGGATATAACATTTATAGGTAAAGTAGATCCAGGGAATATCCGATCGCCTCTCGGGGGATCAGGAAGGAATTTTTTCCCTGCAGGAGCAAATTGGATCGTGCTTTGCTGGGTTTTTTGCCTTCCTCTGGATCAACTGTGGGTGTAGGATTATAACTTTTTTTTTTTTTTATGGTTGAACTGAATGGACTTTTGTCTTTTTTCAGCCAGACTAACTATGTAACTATATTGGTTTCAAGTGGGCCACGCTGCAAGCACCCCACAACCATGTGCAATGCACTAGTGTAGGGTTCAAGGTGTGATACAGAATATTCAGCTACACCGCAGCCTGAAAGGTTGTGAATGGAGGGGTGTCTATACTAGGGGGCAGAAAGGTGTCTGTACAGGGGAGCAGGGGAATTTAGGAATGGTGTGTCTCTGTCTTTGTACTGATGGGTCTATATTGGGGGAGCATTCTGTCCTATGGGGTCTGTGCTCAGGAAGTCAGTCTGTGCTGAAAGGAGGAGTCTGTACCGAGGGGTTTGTGTTGGGAGATCTGTACTGTGGGGGTAGGCTGGGAGGGGGATTTTAGTGACGTTAGGGGAGATCTGTACCGTGGGGGTAGGCTGGGAGGGGGATTTTAGCGACGTTAGGGGAGATCTGTACTGTGGGGGTAGGCTGGGAGGGGGATTTTAGCGACGTTAGGGGAGATCTGTACCGTGGGGGTAGGCTGGGAGGGGGATTTTAGCGACGTTAGGGGAGATCTGTACTGTGGGGGTAGGCTGGGAGGGGAAGTTTAGCGACGTTAGGGGAGATCTGTACTGTGGGGGTAGGCTGGGAGGGGGAGTTTAGCGACGTTAGGTGAGATCTGTACTGTGGGGGTAGGCTGGGAGGGGGAGTTTAGCGACGTTAGGGGAGATCTGTACTGTGGGGGTAGGCTGGGAGGGGGAGTTTAGCGACGTTTATTGGAGATCTGTACTGTGGGGGTAGGCTGGGAGGGGAAGTTTAGCGACGTTAGGGGAGATCTGTACTGTGGGGGTAGGCTGGGAGGGGGATTTTAGCGACGTTAGGGGAGATCTGTACCGTGGGGGTAGGCTGGGAGGGGGAGTTTAGCGACGTTAGGGGAGATCTGTACCGTGGGGATAGGCTGGGAGGGGAGATCTGTACTTTGGGGGTAGGCTGGGAGGGGGATTTTAGCGACGTTTGGGGAGATCTGTACTGTGGGGGTAGGCTGGGAGGGGGATTTTAGTGACGTTAGGGGAGATCTGTACCGTGGGGGTAGGCTGGGAGGGGGATTTTAGCGACGTTAGGGGAGATCTGTACCATGGGGGTAGGCTGGGAGGGGAGTTTAGCGACGTTAGGGGAGATCTGTACTGTGGGGGTAGGCTGGGAGGGGGAGTTTAGCGACGTTTATTGGAGATCTGTACTGTGGGGGTAGGCTGGGAGGGGAAGTTTAGCGACGTTAGGGGAGATCTGTACTGTGGGGGTAGGCTGGGAGGGGGATTTTAGCGACGTTAGGGGAGATCTGTACTGTGGGGGTAGGCTGGGAGGGGGAGTTTAGCGACGTTAGGGGAGATCTGTACTGTGGGGGTAGGCTGGGAGGGGGAGTTTAGCGACGTTTATTGGAGATCTGTACTGTGGGGGTAGGCTGGGAGGGGAAGTTTAGCGACGTTAGGGGAGATCTGTACTGTGGGGGTAGGCTGGGAGGGGGATTTTAGCGACGTTAGGGGAGATCTGTACTGTGGGGGTAGGCTGGGAGGGGGAGTTTAGCGACGTTAGGGGAGATCTGTACTGTGGGGGTAGGCTGGGAGGGGAAGTTTAGCAACGTTAGGGGAGATCTGTACTGTGGGGGTAGGCTGGGAGGGGGATTTTAGCGACGTTAGGGGAGATCTGTACCGTGGGGATAGGCTGGGAGGGGAGATCTGTACTTTGGGGGTAGGCTGGGAGGGGGATTTTAGCGACGTTAGGGGAGATCTGTACTGTGGGGGTAGGCTGGGAGGGGGATTTTAGTGACGTTAGGGGAGATCTGTACCGTGGGGGTAGGCTGGGAGGGGGATTTTAGCGACGTTAGGGGAGATCTGTACCATGGGGGTAGGCTGGGAGGGGAGTTTAGCGACGTTAGGGGAGATCTGTACTGTGGGGGTAGGCTGGGAGGGGGAGTTTAGCGACGTTTATTGGAGATCTGTACTTTGGGGGTAGGCTGGGAGGGGAAGTTTAGCAACGTTAGGGGAGATCTGTACTGTGGGGGTAGGCTGGGAGGGGGATTTTAGCGACGTTAGGGGAGATCTGTACTGTGGGGGTAGGCTGGGAGGGGGAGTTTAGCGACGTTAGGGGAGATCTGTACTGTGGGGGTAGGCTGGGAGGGGGATTTTAGCGACGTTAGGGGAGATCTGTACCGTGGGGGTAGGCTGGGAGGGGGAGTTTAGCGACGTTAGGGGAGATCTGTACCGTGGGGATAGGCTGGGAGGGGAGATCTGTACTTTGGGGGTAGGCTGGGAGGGGGATTTTAGCGACGTTAGGGGAGATCTGTACTGTGGGGGTAGGCTGGGAGGGGGATTTTAGTGACGTTAGGGGAGATCTGTACCGTGGGGGTAGGCTGGGAGGGGGATTTTAGCGACGTTAGGGGAGATCTGTACCATGGGGGTAGGCTGGGAGGGGAGTTTAGCGACGTTAGGGGAGATCTGTACTGTGGGGGTAGGCTGGGAGGGGGAGTTTAGCGACGTTTATTGGAGATCTGTACTGTGGGGGTAGGCTGGGAGGGGAAGTTTAGCAACGTTAGGGGAGATCTGTACTGTGGGGGTAGGCTGGGAGGGGGATTTTAGCGACGTTAGGGGAGTTCTGTACTGTGGGGGTAGGCTGGGAGGGGGAGTTTAGCGACGTTAGGGGAGATCTGTACTGTGGGGGTAGGCTGGGAGGGGGATTTTAGCGACGTTAGGGGAGATCTGTACCGTGGGGGTAGGCTGGGAGGGGGAGTTTAGCGACGTTAGGGGAGATCTGTACCGTGGGGATAGGCTGGGAGGGGAGATCTGTACTTTGGGGGTAGGCTGGGAGGGGGATTTTAGCGACGTTAGGGGAGATCTGTACCGTGGGGGTAGGCTGGGAGGGGGATTTTAGCGACGTTAGGGGAGATCTGTACCGTGGGGGTAGGCTGGGAGGGGGATTTTAGCGACGTTAGGGGAGATCTGTACCGTGGGGGTAGGCTGGGAGGGGGATTTTAGCGACGTTAGGGGAGATCTGTACCATGGGGGTAGGCTGGGAGGGGAGTTTAGCGACGTTAGGGGAGATCTGTACCGTGGGGGTAGGCTGGGAGGGGAAGTTTAGCGACGTTAGGGGAGAGCCGTACTGTGGGGGGGGGGAGAGTGACTTGTACTGGAATGAGGAGGTAATTTTGGTTGTACTCTATAAAGTGGCCTGTGCGTTACACACTCCTGACCCCTGCACTGTAGATACATTCACATGGGCACTGAGCCCATCCTCCATGCTGAGCCATTTTTGCTGTTTTTAATCCACCTTGGAGCTGTGTGCAAGCAGCCCATAGACGTGAACGCAGATACAACAACTTCATGGAAACATTTGCAAAATGTGGCATTCAGGAAGGAGCTGGTGCACAGATCCCATTGCCCAGAGTATGTTTGGATCTGTTCTTCCGCTCCTGCCTGTATGTCAGATATTACCATGCATCTGTGTCCATTCATTTGCTGCCTCTGCTATAACATCTGTGGGCTGCCTGAGCCCAGCTTTAAGGTGTATCCAGATGCAGCAAAACGTGGCTCAGCATGGAGGATGGACCTCAGTGCCCGTCAGAATGGAGATTTCTTAAAACTGGAGCAGCTGTGCATGGCAACCAATCGCCTCTGTGCGTATGTGAGATCAGTGGACTGAGGGGATACCATCCGGAATCCTCCTGGGATGTATGCTATGTACAGCGCATCCAGAAAATATTCACAACACTTCACTTTTGCCACATTTTATGTTACGGCCTTATTCCAAAATAGATTAAATTCATTTTTTTCCTCAACATTCTACAAACAATACCCCATAATGACAACGTGAAAGAAGTTTGTTTTGAAATCTTTGCAATTTTTTAAAAATAAAAAACAAAAAAAACCACCATGTACATAAATATTCACAGCCTTTGCCATGACGCACCAAATTGAGCTCTGGGCATCCTGTTCCCACCAATCATTCTTCAGATGTTTCTACAACTTGGTTGGAGTCCACCTGTGGGACATTCAGTTGATTGGAGTCCACCTGTGGGACATTCAGTTGATTGGAGTCCACCTGTGGGACATTCAGTTGATTGGACATGATTAGGAAAGGCATAAACCTGTCTATAGAAGGTCCCACAGGTAACAGTGCATGTCAGAGCACAAACCAAGCCATGAAGTCCAAGGAATTGTCCGTAGATCTCCGAGACAGGATTGTATCAAGGCACAGATCTGGGGAAGGGTACAGATACATTTCTGCAGCATTGAAGGTCCCAATGAGCACAGTGGCCTCCATCATCTGTAAATGGAAGAAGTTTGGAACCACCAGGAATCTTCCTAGAGCTGGCAGCCCGGCCAAAATGAGCGATCGAGGGAGAAGGGCCGCACCCAGGGAGGTAACCAAGCACCCGATGGTCACTCTGAAAGAGCTCCAGCGTTTCTCTGTGGAGATAAGAGAACCTTCCAGAAGAACAACCATCTCTGCAGCATTCCACCAATCAGGCCTGTATGGTAGAGTGGCCAGACAAAAGCCTCTCCTCAGTAAAAGGCAAATGGTAGCCCGCCTGGAGTTTGCCAAATGACACCCAAGGGACTCTCAGACCATGAGAAACAAAACTCTGGTCTGATGAAACAAAGATTGAACTCTTTGGCCTGAGTGCCAAACATGTCTGGAGGAAACCAGGAACCGCTTACCACCTGACTAATACCATCACTACAGTGAAGCATGGTGGTGGCAGCATCATGCTGTGGGGATGTTTTTTAGTGGCAGGAACTAGGAGACTAGTCAGGATCGAAGGAAAGATGAATGCAGCAATGTACAGAGACATCCTTGATGAAAACCTGTTCCAGAGCGCTCTGGACCTTAGACTGGGGCGACGGTTCATCTTCCAACAGAACAATGACCCTAAGCACACATAATATAGGCGTGGCTATAGGCCAACTCTGTGAATGTCCTGGAGTGGCCCAGCCAGAGCCCAGACTTGAACCTGATTGAACATCTCTGGAGAGATCTGAAAATGGCTGCGCACCGACGCTCCCCATCCAACCTGATGGAGCTTGAGAGGTCCTGCAAAGAAGAATGGGAGAAAATGCCCAAAAATATGTGTGCCAAGCTTGTAGCGTCATACTCCAAACGAATCGAGGCTGGAATTGGTGCTAAAGGGGCTTCAACAAAGGATTGAGCAAAGGCTGGGAATACTTATGTACATGGGGGTTTTTTTTTTTGTTTTTTATTTTTAATAAATTGCAAAGATTTCAAAATGAACTTCTTTCACGTTGTCATTATGGGGTATTGTCTGTAGAATGTTGAGGAAAAAAATGAATTTAATCCATTTTGGAATAAGGCTGTAACACAATGGTTCTCAACCTGTGGGTCGCGACCCCTTTGGGGGTCAAACGATCCTTTCACAGGGGTCCCCTAAGACCATCAGAAAACACATATTTCCGATGTGTAGAAAGCAGCTGCTGTGTAGAAAGCAGCAGTATTGGAAGTAAAACGACACTCATGAATTATAATTACTGGGTAATTAATTTTATGGTTGGGGGTCACCACAACATGAGGAACTGTGTTAACCACTTCCCGACCGGCCGTTGCATATAAACGGCCGGACGGTGGCAGAACAGGGTCGTTTGGCCGTTTATGAACGGCCTCCCCGCACCCTGCTTGTGCGCGCTCCCTGGGAGCGCGCAGCACCGCGATCCGGTGCCCGCTGTGTCCTCCGGACACAGTGAAACACCGATCGTCGGACGGGACCTCTGTACGAGGTCCCGATCATGTGATCACTGATTGGCCAATCAGTGATCACATGCAAAGTAGTAAGCAAGATGTCACTTGTGACATCATTGCTTACTACGTGTGAAATCTGTGAATGATCACAGAGGTCACATGGTACAGGGCTATTCACAACAGCCTTGTACCATGTGACAAGCTCTGACCAATCACAGCTAACTCTGTATTTCTCAATGAGTGCAAGAATGCACACAGAGAGAAAGAGAAATGATTGCTTTTACATCCTATATGGGTGTAAAAGCAATCATTGTAAAAAAAAAAAAATCTTCATCACCCCCCACAAGTAGTACAGTGTCACCATGGTGACACTGTACTGCTAGGGTGACAGTATGTAAAAAAATAATATAAAAAAATAAAATAAAAATGTAAAAAAAATGTTTAAAAATTATAATTTTTGGTTATAAACTAATTTGTTTTTGTTTTTTTTTTTTACTAAAAAGATAACAGAATACATTTTGGCAAAGATTTATGATGAAATATTATTTATTTGCAAAATTTTATAAAAAAAAACACTTTTGTTCAAAATTTTTGGACTTTTTCATTTACATAGCAAAAAAAATAAAAATCCCAGCAGTGAATAAATACCACCAAAATAAAGCTTTATCTGTTGCAAAAAAATGTAAAAAATTCATTTGGGTACAGTGTTGCATGACTGCGCAATTGTCATTCAAAGTGTGATAGCGCTGAAAGCTGAAAATTGCCCTGGTCAGGAAGGGGGTAAAAGTGTCCGGTCTGGAAGTGGTTAAAGGGTCGTGGCATTAGGAAGGTTGAGAACCACTGCTGTAACATAACAAAATGTGGCAAAAGTGAAGTGCTGGGAATACTTTCTGGATGTGCTGTATGCTGAGAAACTAGGGGCACTAGGGGCTTTGTCATCTTTGCTTGGGTGAGAAAAGAAGAAGTGGGAATGAGTGCCAATACGAAAAGTTACCTGCTTTCCTAAAAAATGAACACTAATGCAGCCACCATATGAAAGGACTGGTAAGCTGCAGTAAATGATATATTTTTAGGTTTAGATGCACTTTCTTCTCTGAAGCTATCCATCTCCTTTTATTATAAAAAATACTTTTTCTTTTGCTTTCAGCATGGACAAAGACAGTCAGGATGTCTGTCACGAGCTGAACGAACTCAAGAACAAATTCCAAGCCATGAGGAAGCAGATCAATAACATGCCTGGGATCGACCTGACCCCCGATCAGCAGCAGCAGCACCTCCAGAGCCTGCGAGTGCAGGTACAGACCAAGAACGAGCTCCTGCAGAAGTACAAGAGCCTTTGCATGTTTGAGATCCCCAAGGATTAGTGGTAGAGGCTTTCTTTAGGGTACAAAGACCATGGGAGCCGACTGTGCCGTATACGACGGGCCCTGATGCATGAGACAATGGCCTCCGCTCCAAAGGAGATCATTCCATTGTACCCGGACCTTTTCTGTGTCTGCAGTACGGGACTATAGCCCTGCCGGATCATACGTGTGGGAAAGTTTCGACAACCAGCCTTGTGCCAGAACATTTCCATGTCGTAAGGGTGTTTAATGGATTGCTTGGAATACACATGGGCAAGTGTGTGTACAGTTTGTGTCTGGAGTTTTTTTTTTTTCTTTTTCAAGCTGGAAAGACTTCATGTTGTTATTCAGATCATGTGCTTTAAGCTATTATTAAGTAATCATGCTAATCGGATAATTAAAGGGTGTTACACTACCTGTGTCAGCCTATACACTTGTACATTGCAGGTAACTTGGCTAAGAGTTTTTAAAGGCCTAAAGCGAACCCACGTGCTTGAAAGTAGTTTTGTTGTTAGGTTTACATACACTTTTCTAAAATAATTACGTATCCGATCATAACTGGTATCACCACCGCCCATCATTCGCAAGTTCCTAATTCCGAAACACCGATCTGGAGCATGCGCGCAAACGCCATCCTATACTGCATCGTTCTTCCAGGCCTGTGCTCCAAAAATGATTGGTCGCTGGATTATAATAGCCAGAAAGCAAGTATTTTTATGTGGGAATATTAACCTCTTTCTGTCCATCCCCAGCATCACTTTAATAGGGTCTGTACACCTGGGTGGTGGGAAAGATCCGTGATCATTTGGCTACTGTGATTGGCTGTAATTTTCTTACTACCACTAGGTAAAAATGACAGAAAAAAACCTGAAAAATGAAACATATACAACCACCATATCTGCAAAGCTGCAATATGCTGCTGTTTTTGTTCTTTGTTTTGGGCATGCTTTAAATTGGCGATCTCAAAACTGTGGCCTTCAGGCCAGATGCAGCCCTTTGCCTGCCTTTATCTGACCCTTGGACACCATTCCTCCCACTGCAACAATGATAGGACACTTCTTACAACTGACACCAGTGATGGGGCCCCATCCCTTCCACCAACACCAGCAATGGGGCCCCAGTTATCTCACTGACACCTATGATCGGTCACTTTTCCTCCCACTGACATCAACGGTCGGGCTGTTCCTCCCACTTTATGTAGCACCAACAGTTTGCTCAGCGCTTTACAATATAACGGGAGACAATACAGCAACAATACAGTTCAATACAAGAGGGATAGGAGGGCCCTGATCCTGGGAGCTTACAATCTAGGAAGGAGGGGCTAGTGGTACAAAAGGTAATAACTGTGGGGGATGGACTGGTAGAAGGAAAAGAAGATTCCAGTATTAGCTGAGGGCAGGATAGGCTTCCCTGAAGAGATCGTTTTTCAGAGATTGCCTAAAAGTGAGCAGAGTAGGCGATAGTCTGATAAATTTGGTGTAGAGAGTTCCAGAGGATGTGGAAGCTCTGGAGAAGTCCTGGGGACGAGCATGGGAGGAGGAGACAAGGGAGCTACAGAGTAGGAGGTTGTGCGAGGAGCGGAGAGGACGGTTTGGGTGATATTTAGAGACAAGATTGGTGATGTAATTTGGGGCGGAGTTATAAATGGTTTTATATGTTATTGTTAATGTTTTGAATTTTATCCGTTGGGCAATGGGAAGCCAGTGGAGGGAATGGCAGAGAGGGGTGGAGGACACTGAGTGGAGGCCAGTGGAGGGATTGGCAGAGAGTGATGGAGGACACTGAATGGAGGCCAGTGGAGGGATTGGCAGAGAGTGATGGAGGACATTGAATGGAGGCCAGTGGAGGGATTGGCAGAGAGGGATGGAGGACACTGAATGGAGGCCAGTGGAGGGATTGGCAGAGAGGGATGGAGGACACTGAATGGAGGCCAGTGGAGGGATTGGCAGAGAGTGATGGAGGACACTGAATGGAGGCCAGTGGAGGGATTGGCAGAGAGTGATGGAGGACACTGAATGGAGGCCAGTGGAGGGATTGGCAGAGAGGGATGGAGGACACTGAATGGAGGCCAGTGGAGGG
Source organism: Staurois parvus (assembly GCF_062004578.1). NCBI lineage: Eukaryota > Metazoa > Chordata > Amphibia > Anura > Ranidae > Staurois > Staurois parvus. The sequence goes on from NW_028318727.1 coordinate 764,912, forward strand.
ATTGGCAGAGAGGGATGGAGGACACTGAATGGAGGCCAGTGGAGGGATTGGCAGAGAGGGATGGAGGACACTGAATGGAGGCCAGTGGAGGGATTGGCAGAGAGGGATGGAGGACACTGAATGGAGGCCAGTGGAGGGATTGGCAGAGAGGGATGGAGGACACTGAATGGGGGCCAGTGGAGGGATTGGCAGAGAGAGATGGAGGACACTGAATGGAGGCCAGTGGAGGGATTGGCAGAGAGGGATGGAGGACACTGAATGGGGGCCAGTGGAGGGATTGGCAGAGAGGGATGGAGGACACTGAATGGAGGCCAGTGAAGGGATTGGCAGAGAGGGATGGAGGACACTGAATGGGGGCCAGTGAAGGGATTGGCAGAGAGGGATGGAGGACACTGAATGGGGGCCAGTGGAGGGATTGGCAGAGAGGGATGGGGGCCAGTGGAGGGATTGGCAGAGAGGCATGGAGGCCAGTGGAGGGATTGGCAGAGAGGGATGGAGGACACTGAGTGGAGACCAGTGGAGGGATTGGCAGAGAGGGGTGGAGGACACTGAGTGGAGGCCAGTGGAGGGATTGGCAGAGAGGGATGGAGGACACTGAATGGAGACCAGTGGAGGGATTGGCAGGGAGGGATGGAGGACACTGAATGGGCGCCAGTGGAGGGATTGGCAGAGAGGGATGGAGGACACTGAATGGGGGCCAGTGGAGGGATTGGCAGAGAGGGATGGAGGACACTGAATGGGCGCCAGTGGAGGGATTGGCAGAGAGGGATGGAGGACACTGAATGGAGACCAGTGAAGGGATTGGCAGAGAGGGATGGAGGACACTGAATGGAGACCAGTGGAGGGATTGGCAGAGAGGGATGGAGGACACTGAATGGAGACCAGTGGAGGGATTGGCAGAGAGGGATGGAGGACACTGAATGGAGGCCAGTGGAGGGATTGGCAGAGAGGGGTGGAGGCCAGTGGAGGGATTGGCAGAGAGGGGTGGAGGACACTGAATGGGAGCCAGTGGAGGGATTGGCAGAGAGGGATGGAGGACACTGAATGGGGGCCAGTGGAGGGATTGGCAGAGAGGGATGGAGGACACTGAATGGAGACCAGTGGAGGGATTGGCAGAGAGGGATGGAGGACACTGAATGGAGGCCAGTGGAGGGATTGGCAGAGAGGGGTGGAGGCCAGTGGAGGGATTGGCAGAGAGGGGTGGAGGACACTGAATGGGGGCCAGTGGAGGGATTGGCAGAGAGGGATGGAGGACACTGAATGGAGACCAGTGGAGGGATTGGCAGAGAGGGATGGAGGACACTGAATGGAGGCCAGTGGAGGGATTGGCAGAGAGGGGTGGAGGCCAGTGGAGGGATTGGCAGAGAGGGGTGGAGGACACTGAATGGGGGCCAGTGGAGGGATTGGCAGAGAGGGATGGAGGACACTGAATGGAGACCAGTGGAGGGATTGGCAGAGAGAGATGGAGGACACTGAATGGAGGCCAGTGGAGGGATTGGCAGAGAGGGATGGAGGACACTGAATGGGGGCCAGTGGAGGGATTGGCAGAGAGGGATGGAGGACACTGAATGGAGGCCAGTGAAGGGATTGGCAGAGAGGGATGGAGGACACTGAATGGGGGCCAGTGAAGGGATTGGCAGAGAGGGATGGGGGCCAGTGGAGGGATTGGCAGAGAGGCATGGAGGCCAGTGGAGGGATTGGCAGAGAGGGATGGAGGACACTGAGTGGAGACCAGTGGAGGGATTGGCAGAGAGGGGTGGAGGACACTGAGTGGAGGCCAGTGGAGGGATTGGCAGAGAGGGATGGAGGACACTGAATGGAGACCAGTGGAGGGATTGGCAGGGAGGGATGGAGGACACTGAATGGGCGCCAGTGGAGGGATTGGCAGAGAGGGATGGAGGACACTGAATGGGGGCCAGTGGAGGGATTGGCAGAGAGGGATGGAGGACACTGAATGGGCGCCAGTGGAGGGATTGGCAGAGAGGGATGGAGGACACTGAATGGAGACCAGTGAAGGGATTGGCAGAGAGGGATGGAGGACACTGAATGGAGACCAGTGGAGGGATTGGCAGAGAGGGATGGAGGACACTGAATGGAGACCAGTGGAGGGATTGGCAGAGAGGGATGGAGGACACTGAATGGAGGCCAGTGGAGGGATTGGCAGAGAGGGGTGGAGGCCAGTGGAGGGATTGGCAGAGAGGGGTGGAGGACACTGAATGGGAGCCAGTGGAGGGATTGGCAGAGAGGGATGGAGGACACTGAATGGGGGCCAGTGGAGGGATTGGCAGAGAGGGATGGAGGACACTGAATGGAGACCAGTGGAGGGATTGGCAGAGAGGGATGGAGGACACTGAATGGAGGCCAGTGGAGGGATTGGCAGAGAGGGGTGGAGGCCAGTGGAGGGATTGGCAGAGAGGGGTGGAGGACACTGAATGGGGGCCAGTGGAGGGATTGGCAGAGAGGGATGGAGGACACTGAATGGAGACCAGTGGAGGGATTGGCAGAGAGGGATGGAGGACACTGAATGGAGGCCAGTGGAGGGATTGGCAGAGAGGGGTGGAGGCCAGTGGAGGGATTGGCAGAGAGGGGTGGAGGACACTGAATGGGGGCCAGTGGAGGGATTGGCAGAGAGGGATGGAGGACACTGAATGGAGACCAGTGGAGGGATTGGCAGAGAGAGATGGAGGACACTGAATGGAGGCCAGTGGAGGGATTGGCAGAGAGGGATGGAGGACACTGAATGGGGGCCAGTGGAGGGATTGGCAGAGAGGGATGGAGGACACTGAATGGAGGCCAGTGAAGGGATTGGCAGAGAGGGATGGAGGACACTGAATGGGGGCCAGTGAAGGGATTGGCAGAGAGGGATGGGGGCCAGTGGAGGGATTGGCAGAGAGGCATGGAGGCCAGTGGAGGGATTGGCAGAGAGGGATGGAGGACACTGAGTGGAGACCAGTGGAGGGATTGGCAGAGAGGGGTGGAGGACACTGAGTGGAGGCCAGTGGAGGGATTGGCAGAGAGGGATGGAGGACACTGAATGGAGACCAGTGGAGGGATTGGCAGGGAGGGATGGAGGACACTGAATGGGCGCCAGTGGAGGGATTGGCAGAGAGGGATGGAGGACACTGAATGGGGGCCAGTGGAGGGATTGGCAGAGAGGGATGGAGGACACTGAATGGGCGCCAGTGGAGGGATTGGCAGAGAGGGATGGAGGACACTGAATGGAGACCAGTGAAGGGATTGGCAGAGAGGGATGGAGGACACTGAATGGAGACCAGTGGAGGGATTGGCAGAGAGGGATGGAGGACACTGAATGGAGACCAGTGGAGGGATTGGCAGAGAGGGATGGAGGACACTGAATGGAGGCCAGTGGAGGGATTGGCAGAGAGGGGTGGAGGCCAGTGGAGGGATTGGCAGAGAGGGGTGGAGGACACTGAATGGGAGCCAGTGGAGGGATTGGCAGAGAGGGATGGAGGACACTGAATGGGGGCCAGTGGAGGGATTGGCAGAGAGGGATGGAGGACACTGAATGGAGACCAGTGGAGGGATTGGCAGAGAGGGATGGAGGACACTGAATGGAGGCCAGTGGAGGGATTGGCAGAGAGGGGTGGAGGCCAGTGGAGGGATTGGCAGAGAGGGGTGGAGGACACTGAATGGGGGCCAGTGGAGGGATTGGCAGAGAGGGATGGAGGACACTGAATGGAGACCAGTGGAGGGATTGGCAGAGAGGGATGGAGGACACTGAATGGAGGCCAGTGGAGGGATTGGCAGAGAGGGGTGGAGGGATTGGCAGAGAGGGGTGGAGGACACTGAATGGGGGCCAGTGGAGGGATTGGCAGAGAGGGATGGAGGACACTGAATGGAGACCAGTGGAGGGATTGGCAGAGAGAGATGGAGGACACTGAATGGAGGCCAGTGGAGGGATTGGCAGAGAGGGATGGAGGACACTGAATGGGGGCCAGTGGAGGGATTGGCAGAGAGGGATGGAGGACACTGAATGGAGGCCAGTGAAGGGATTGGCAGAGAGGGATGGAGGACACTGAATGGGGGCCAGTGAAGGGATTGGCAGAGAAGGATGGAGGACACTGAATGGGGGCCAGTGGAGGGATTGGCAGAGAGGGATGGGGGCCAGTGGAGGGATTGGCAGAGAGGCATGGAGGCCAGTGGAGGGATTGGCAGAGAGGGATGGAGGACACTGAGTGGAGACCAGTGGAGGGATTGGCAGAGAGGGGTGGAGGACACTGAGTGGAGGCCAGTGGAGGGATTGGCAGAGAGGGATGGAGGACACTGAATGGAGACCAGTGGAGGGATTGGCAGGGAGGGATGGAGGACACTGAATGGGCGCCAGTGGAGGGATTGGCAGAGAGGGATGGAGGACACTGAATGGGGGCCAGTGGAGGGATTGGCAGAGAGGGATGGAGGACACTGAATGGGCGCCAGTGGAGGGATTGGCAGAGAGGGATGGAGGACACTGAATGGAGACCAGTGAAGGGATTGGCAGAGAGGGATGGAGGACACTGAATGGAGACCAGTGGAGGGATTGGCAGAGAGGGATGGAGGACACTGAATGGAGACCAGTGGAGGGATTGGCAGAGAGGGATGGAGGACACTGAATGGAGGCCAGTGGAGGGATTGGCAGAGAGGGGTGGAGGCCAGTGGAGGGATTGGCAGAGAGGGGTGGAGGACACTGAATGGGAGCCAGTGGAGGGATTGGCAGAGAGGGATGGAGGACACTGAATGGGGGCCAGTGGAGGGATTGGCAGAGAGGGATGGAGGACACTGAATGGAGACCAGTGGAGGGATTGGCAGAGAGGGATGGAGGACACTGAATGGAGGCCAGTGGAGGGATTGGCAGAGAGGGGTGGAGGCCAGTGGAGGGATTGGCAGAGAGGGGTGGAGGACACTGAATGGGGGCCAGTGGAGGGATTGGCAGAGAGGGATGGAGGACACTGAATGGAGACCAGTGGAGGGATTGGCAGAGAGGGATGGAGGACACTGAATGGAGGCCAGTGGAGGGATTGGCAGAGAGGGGTGGAGGCCAGTGGAGGGATTGGCAGAGAGGGGTGGAGGACACTGAATGGGGGCCAGTGGAGGGATTGGCAGAGAGGGATGGAGGACACTGAATGGAGACCAGTGGAGGGATTGGCAGAGAGGGATGGCAGATACGGAACGGTTAGTATATGTAGGGTTTACAACCACTTTATGTGGCTTCATGACAGGTTCACTTTAAATGACTGAACAGCTCCACTACAACAGCACTATCAGTTATCTGAAGCTCCTGTAATCTGTTGAGTTTTTTAATGAATTTCCGGCGGCACCACTTATTAGATCGGCTTGGCCTGCCTGGAAGACGTCACCAATTGCATTAAATCCTCTATAATTTACATGTTTGAGGAGGAAAGTTTTTGGAAGGTGCGGTATGATTAGAGGATGGGCGCTGACCCATATCATTCTCCTGCTGTGAGACGACCTCGGTGGTTCTGTTTGGGCTGTGCGGTTGGATAACTAATCTGCAGTTCTGGATTAGATCCAGGATGGGCCTGAGTCTCGCTCTCTGTATTAGTCACCGTGCATTATTATACCCAGCACTCAATGCTTGATGGCTCCCAGAACAGAGGCGGAAACTCCACACGGAGGGATATTGGTGGGACGTCAACATCTCTAAACATAGCCCCATCCTATAGATTGCGCCCAGCATCTGCAGCCTTTCCAATCTGGCTCAGCTCGTTCTGTTCCTCTCCCACTCATGAACCGGCCTCATTGACCTCAATTCTCTCCGGTTTACAGGTGCATCTAAATCACTTTGTTTACATCTTTCTTCCCTTCTACCTACTGAAAAATAATAAAAAAAAACTAACCTTTTAAACTTTTTTGTTTATATTTTGCAAATGGCAGTTTATTCATAGCCGAGCTGTTTTCTGAAATCTCAGCGCCCACGCCATGACGTCGCTAATTTGAAACAAAATCAAATTATAAATAAAGCCGGACGTTTTAAAAATAAAATCGTCAAGAGTTTAAAATACATGTGCTTGTGTTTTTTAAAGCAGTGTGTTCTTGTCTTGTCAGGCTGTATGATTAATTAAAGGATACATTCACCTTTCGTAACATGTTACATTCAGAATACCCCCCCCCCCGATCTTCTCCCACTGTGCTAGCTGTCAATTTTTTTTTTAAAAAACATGGTCGTGCGGGGCTCCACCCACACGGCCGCATCACTCATTTACATCCCGTACAGCAAGCAGATATTCTGACAGGTCTGCAGGAGACCTGCATAGCATCAGCGATCTACTGATCACTGGTGCAATGTTTCCAGGCTCCTGCAGACAAAAATAATAAATGCACATTTTTTATTACCTGCAAAAAAATGCGCATTTATTATTTTTTTTCCTAAAAGGTGAACTTTAACCACTTCCCGTCCGGCCGTTGTATGTAAACGGCCGGACGATGGCAGTCCAGGGACAGGTTGCCATTCATAAACAGTGCCCGCCATTTTGGACTGTGCGCGCTCCCTGGGAGCGCGCGGCACCGCGATCCAGGAGGACACAGCGGAAAACTGATCGCTGTACAGGACCTCTGTGTGAGGTCCTGGTCATGTGATTCCTGATTGGCCAATCAGTGGTCACATGAATAGGTGTAAGCAAGATGTCACTTCTGACATCATTGCTTACTACTTGTGAAATCTGTGAATGAGCACAGAGGTCACATGGTACAAGACTATTCACGACAGCCTTGTACCATGTGACAAGCTGTGACCAATCACAGCTCACACAGTGTTTCTCAATGGCTGCAAGAATGCAGCCAGAGAGGAGAAATTATTGTTTTTACACCCATAAAGGCTGTAAAAGCAATTCGTGTAAAATAAAAAAAAAATGTCATCACTCCCCACAAGTAGTACAGTGTCACTATGGTGACACTGTACTGCTAGGGTGACAGTATGTTTAAAAAAAAACATAAATAATAATATAAAAAAAATATAAAAATGTAAAAAAAGTTTTTGAAAAATTATCATTTTTGGTTATAAACGAATTTATATTTTTTTTTTACTAAGAAGATAATTGAATACATTTTGGACAAGATTTATGAAGAAAGATTATTTATTTGCAAAATTTTATAAGAAAAACACTTTTTTTGAAAATTTTTGGACTTTTTCATTTATATAGCAAATAAAATCAAAATCCCAGCGGTGAATAAATACCACCAAAATAAAGTTTTATCTGTCTCCAAAAAATGCAAAAAAAATTCATATGGGTATTGTTATTAAAAAACGCTCACTGCCGCTCTTCTTGTGCAGGGTGACTGGTCTTGTCTCCGCCCCCTCCTGTAGTTTTCCAGAGGTAGCCTGTAGTGGGTGGGGCCTGCTGAGTCCCTTCCACAGCTCTGCTGTCTGTGTAGGCTATGTACAGCATAGTGATGATGTCACTGCAGCTTTTTACAAGGTAATATCTGAGTTTGCAAAGGCATTTGGTAAACGCAAAGTGGATTTATGGCTTTGTGGCTACAGAGGATTATCCACTTGCTGCTCTACTACAGTGCATTTACTGCAGCAGGTTGGCACATGCAGGCTCAGTCACTTATGCATAGCTGATTGTGCCTGCTCCGGTATAGGAGCGTGCAGCATACCCAACCGGTGACCTCTGTGTCTACCAGACACAGTGGGATTTATTTACTAAACCTGGTTGACTCAGAATCTTGGGCACCTGTGCATGGTAGCCAATCAGCTTCTAACCTTAGCATGTTCAGTTAAGCTTCAGCAATAAAACCTGGAAGCTGATTGGTTTTTATACAGAAGTGGACAAGATTCTGAGTCAACCAAGTTTAGTAAATAAACCCCAGTGGATCACTGTTACCGGTAACCAGGTATTGTGATTGCTATGATTGGTCATTGAGATCACATGCTAACAGTGTAAACAACCTGTCATGAATGGCTTTTCATTCATGAACAGTTTGCTTACTGTTGTGATCTGTGATTGACCCACAGTAATCACATGGTACCTGGCTACCTGTACCATATGATTAGCTGTAGCCAATCACAGATCACAACCATAGGCAAGCTGTTTATGAATAATAAAAAAAAACAGTGGTGATCAAATACCAGCAAAGGAAATCTCCATTTGTGTGAAAAAATTATATAAATTTCATTTGGGTACAATTGCCGGTTAAAGTAGCACAGTGTTGAATAGCAAAAAATGGCCTGGTCAAGAAGGGGGTAAAACCTTCCAGAGAGCAAGTAGTTATACATCGATCTGACGATTATGACCACTGACAGGTAAAGTGAATAACATTGATTATTTTGTCACAGTGGCAGCTCCAAAGTGGGTGGGATATATTAGGCAGCAAGTGAACATGTTGCCCCTGAAGTTGGTGTTGAAAGCAGAACAAATGGGTAAACGTAAAAGTTTGAGCAACTTTGACAAGGGCCAAATTAATGGCAAGACGACTGGGTCAGAGCAACTCCAAAACTGCAGCTCTTGTGGGATGTTCCCGATCTGCAGTGGTCAGGACCAACCAAAGGTGGTCCAAGGAAGGAAAACTAGCGATAGGGTCATGGGCATCCAAGGCTCATTGACACAAGTGGGGAGTGAAGTCTGGTCCTTGTAGTCCAATCCAATAGAAGAGCTGCTGCTCAGATGGCTGAAAAGGTTGATGCTGGTTCTGATAGAAAGGTGTCAGAACACACAGTACATCACAGCTTGTTGTGTATGGGTGTCCATGCTGAACTGTGCCCACATTCAAAATCGCTACAATGGGCATGTGAGCATCAGAACTGAACCACAGAGCAGTAGAAGAAGGTGGCCTGGTCTGATGAATTCAAGAATGGTTTGAGGAACACAGAGTTTGAAGTGTTGACTTGTGTCTTTACCAGCCTCCTTTTTTCTGGGAAGGCTTTCCACGAGACTTTGGGCCCATTTAGCCAAAATAGCATTTGTGGGTTCAGCTACTGATGTTGGATGAGAAGACCTGGCTCATAATGGTTCCAACTCATCCCAAAGGTGTTCAGTAGGGTTGAGGTCAGAGCTCTGTACCAGATTCTCCAGTTCCTCCACACCAAACTAATGAAACTATGTCTTTATGGAGCTCACTTTGTGCACAGGGGTACAGTCATGCTGAAATGGAAAAGGGCCTTCACCAAATTGTTACCACAAGGTTGGATGGACACAATTGTCTAGAGTGTCTTTGTATGAAGCATTGAGTATCCATCACTGGAAATGCCTAAACGGAACAATTTGAAGGATGTCTACATATTCTATATGTGGCCATAGTGTGATGGTCAGATGTCTGCAAACATTGTGTGTGTGTATATGGGGGGTATCCATTCATTTTCATTGGGTTCCCAACACTTATCCATGCAGCAAGCAGTTGTTCTAACCCTCAACACACACCAGTTCACGCACCCATAAACATCTGCGTGTGGGAAAAGGGCTCATGTTCTTTCTGGTGCTTGGATGTGTCTTGAGAACTCATACAAAATGGATGGGCCACAACTCATTCCACCATGCACATAGGTGTGAACGTGGCCTGAAGCCCCCATTCACACTTGAGCATGAGCATTTCCAAGTCATTTTGAAGTGTTTGTACACTTTTTTTGTCGTTTTCATTCTTGACTTCTTTCGTTTTAGGCAACAGAAAGCTAAGTACTAGAAGAGGCAAGACATTATGGGGTTTATTTACTAAAGCTGGAGAGTCCAAAATCAGACTTCCTTCTGCATAGAAACCAATCAGCTTCTAACCTCAGCTTGTTCAATGAAGCTTTGGCAATGAAACCTGGAAGCTGATTGGTTTCTATGCAGAAGGAAGTCTGATTTTGGACTCTCCAGCTTTAGTAAATAAACCCCTCTATGTGTTTTCAGGCTCTCCTCTTAAAGGCTATGAAGGCCAAAAATGCATGCCAGTGCCTCAAGATCGCTTTCTTTGACCTTCAAACAACACAGAAACGCTGAGGTGTGAATGGGCACCAATGAATATAATGGGAATCTTGATGTTAAATCAGGTGTGAATGGGGGTCTAAAGCTCCAGCCCCCCACTCCTAGTTGAGGTGAGACATTACAGCAGGGGAGAGCTCCATTGTGGAGGTGAGCATTAAAAATCATAGAAGCAACAGTGACTCAATACAGACACGTGCAGAAGTGGAACGCGAGGCAATGAAAGGGTAAAGGTGCACAGCGGCACAAAGGTATGGTTTTTTTCCCCTTACAGTTTAATCCCTCACATTAAGTAGTACAGAGAGAACAGTCTCCATAAAAGCCATTGAAAGATGCAGTTAAATGACCCGTGGGTGTAACAGGGCGCCTGCTGCTTTAATAGTCACATTAGTATAATAATAGTAATAAGTCAGGGTGGAGAAGGCACCACGTGGAGGTAGCACCACGGATGATGATGACAGGAGAGCACATGTTTAATGGAGGCAGCTACACCCACCCGGTGAAAGCTATACATAAAATCATCAGAGAACAGATTCATTGTCTGATCTAAGAGGTTTTCCCGGGTGTCCTATTCTCCTACACGGCAAGGCTAGGTAGTAACATGTCATTGGTGAATTATAGATCCAGTGATATGTATTTGTTTTCCTCTCTCTATGCAGCTTTGTTGTGTTTCTGTTCATGTAAAGTAGAGGTAGGCAAACTTGGAGAGGTGGAGATCTACCTGAACAACAAGAGATCAAAAATCGCCAGGGTTCGGCGCCTTTTTTTCTTTTTTTTAAGAAGTTAACTAGCAAGGCCTAACTAAACAGTAGGTGTCAGTAGGGCAGTGGATGGTGTGTGGGCAGTGTCAGTAGGGCAGTGGGCGATGTGTGGGCAGTGTCAGTAGGGCAGTGGACGGTGTGTGGGCAGTGTCAGTAGGGCAGTGGGCGATGTGTGGGCAGTGTCAGTAGGGCAGTGGACGGTGTGTGGGCAGTGTCAGTAGGGCAGTGGGCGGTGTGTGGGCAGTGTCAGTAGGGCAATGGACGGTGTGTGGGCAGTGGATGGTGTGTGGACGGTGTCAGTAGGGCAGTGGACGGTGTGTGGGCAGTGGACGGTGTGTGGACGGTGTCAGTAGGGCAGTGGACGGTGTGTGGGCAGTGGACGGTGTGTGGACGGTGTCAGTAGGGCAGTGGACGGTGTGTGGGCAGTGTCAGTAGGGCAGTGGACGGTGTGTGGACGGTGTCAGTAGGGTAGTGGACGGTGTGTGGGCAGTGTCAGTAGGGCAGTGGACGGTGTGTGGGCAGTGTCAGTAGGGCAGTGGACGGTGTGTGGGCAGTGTCAGTAGGGCAGTGGACGGTGTGTGGGCAGTGTCAGTAGGGCAGTGGACAGTGTGTGGGCAGTGTCAGTAGGGCAGAGGTTTGGTGTCAGTAGGGCAGTGGATGGTATCAGTAGGGCAGAGGATGGATGAGCCTACAAATGCTGGCACCCGTATTCAGTGGATCACCAAAGTAGAACCATCAGTGCTTGGAGCGATGCTCTGAGTAATCTAATAAAGCAGAGGATGGTGTCAATAGGGTAGTGAACAGTGTCAGTAGTTTTTTATTTTATTTTGTATTATTTTTTCAATTTTATTTTTTACAGGTTTTTTTTAGCAGCCCTGTTGGGGGGCTTTGGTGAAACATAAGGGGTCTAAACCAAGCCCTGATGTTTCACTTTTGAGACTGAGAAAGGAGACTGAAGACACAGTCCTCAATCTCTGTCTCTGCAGCCCCAGCTACATAGAATGAATGAACAGAAAGAGCACTCTGTTCATTCACAAACTGAAGCATAGTAAACAGTTTACCATGCTTCCGCTATGAATGAACACAGTGAGTGATTCATATTGTGTTCGATGACTCACTGTGTTCATTCAGGAACAGAAGGGGACGGTAAATGACATACTTACCTGCCCCTTCTCCCACTCTCCATCCTGAATAGAGTCCCTGCAGCAGCCAGTGGGAGAGGAGAGGGGTGGAAGGGAAGCCGGTGGCGCTGTGGGGGAATGGGGGGGTAACAGGAGAGCACACAGGAAGAACCTGGACAGGAGGGGCAGCATTTACTGGAACCAAGCCCCTGTATTTTCCATCTTCAGTTGAAAACCAATGGGAGGGAGAGGAGAAAAAGCCGATTTTCAGCTGTTGCAGGAGGAAAATACAGGGGCTTGGTTCCAGTAAATGGCGCCGTCCCTCCTGTCCAGGTTTCAGGGGTAAGCAAGGAAGGGCTGCAATCTACTATTCACCTGCCCACGATCGATGAGTTTCCAACCTCCGATTTAAAGGCCAAGTCCATGTTTCATGTGACACCCATAGTTAGACCTCAAGTCTAATGTTTTTCCGCATTTGCGTTTTTAGTGGGTTATTATTTTGGTCCAAAAACACCGGTTTACAGCATTTTACCGCGTTTTTCAGCGTTAGAGCGTTTTTACAGCTAAAAAACACCTCTAGAAACCCACTCGTTTTTTACAGCGAAAAAACGTTGATTACAGCCAATGTGTACATTGACACATAGGAGAACATGCTGGGGGGGTTACTGGTTGTAGAAAAAAAAGTCAAAAGCCAAAAACAGCCGCTGTAAAAACGTCCTGTGTGTAGGAGGACTTAGGATTTACATACCGGTTAGTGAAGGTTTGAGATGACATAACATGAGGGCCAGCTGGGAGAGCTTTTAGCTCCGCCATGAAATAAAACATACTTGAGCGCAGGTAGAGAACACATACTTGAGCGCAGATAGAGAACACATACTTGAGCGCAGATAGAGAACACATACTTGAGCGCAGACAGAGAATACAGACTTGAACGCAGACAGAGAATACAGACTTGAGCGCAGATAGAGAATACATACTTGAGCGCAGATAGAGAATACAGACTTGAGCGCAGATAGAGAATACAGACTTGAGCGCAGATAGAGAATACAGACTTGAGCGCAGATAGAGAATACATACTTGAGCGCAGATAGAGAATACAGACTTGACCGCAGATAGAGAATACATACTTGAGAGCAGATAGAGAATACATACTTGAGCGCAGATAGAGAATATATACTTGAGCGCAGATAGAGAATACATACTTGAGCGCAGGTAGAGAATACAGACTTGAGCGCAGATAGAGAAAACATACTTGAGCGCACATAGAGAATACAGACTTGAGCGCAGATAGAGAATACAGACTTGAGCGCAGATAGAGAAAACATACTTGAGCGCAGATAGAGAAAACATACTTGAGCGCACGTAGAGAATACAGACTTGAGCGCAGGTAGAGAATACAGACTTGAGCGCAGGTAGAGAATACAGACTTGAGCGCAGATAGAGAAAACATACTTGAGCGCACATAGAGAATACAGACTTGAGCGCAGATAGAGAATAGAGACTTGAGCGCAGATAGAGAAAACATACTTGAGCGCAGATAGAGAAAACATACTTGAGCGCAGATAGAGAAAACATACTTGAGCGCAGATAGAGAATACAGACTTGAGCGCAGATAGATAATACAGACTTGAGCGCACATAGAGAATACAGACTTGAGCGCACATAGAGAATACAGACTTGAGCGCAGATAGAGAATACAGACTTGAGCGCAGATAGAGAATACATACTTGAGCGCAGATAGAGAATACATACTTGAGCGCAGATAGAGAAAACATACTTGAGCGCAGATAGAGAATACATACTTGAGCGCAGGTAGAGAATACATACTTGAGCGCAGATAGAGAATACATACTTGAGCGCAGGTAGAGAATACATACTTGAGCGCAGGTAGAGAATACAGACTTGAGCGCAGATAGAGAATACAGACTTGAGCGCAGGTAGAGAATACAGACTTGAGCGCAGATAGAGAAAACATACTTGAGCGCAGATAGAGAATACATACTTGAGCGCAGGTAGAGAATACAGACTTGAGCGCAGGTAGAGAATACAGACTTGAGCGCAGGTAGAGAATACAGACTTGAGCGCAGATAGAGAAAACATACTTGAGCGCAGATAGAGAATACACACTTGAGCGCAGGTAGAGAATACAGACTTGAGCGCAGGTAGAGAATACATACTTGAGCGCAGGTAGAGAATACAGACTTGAGCGCAGATAGAGAAAACATACTTGAGCGCACATAGAGAATACAGACTTGAGCGCACATAGAGAATACAGACTTGAGCGCAGATAGAGAATACATACTTGAGCGCAGGTACAGAACGTTGTGAAATGTTATAAAGGTTCCATATGGAACAGAGAAAAAAAAAATTGATTGTTGATCTCCTTTGCCAGGTTTGAACGTCCGCCGATCCCAGCGTCAGATGTGACCTTTGTCTGCTATGATTCTCCGGCATTCACTCTTCTATAGAGACAACACAGTGTTTGTTCTCATCAAGTGCTGCAGAGCATGACGGGGAATACGCAAGTGTCGTCCTTAGAAGATGTGGTGCTAAGGAAGGAAGGAGGTGGCCTTTGTTAAATCAATGGGCAGCACAGTGGCTAAATGGTTAGCACTTCCACCTGGCAGTACTCGGGGTCGCTGGTTTGAATCCCAACCATGGCACCACCTGCCTGGAGTTTGCATGTTCTCCCTGTGCCTGCGTGGGTTTCCTCCGGGTACTCCGGTTTCCTCTCACACTCCAAAGACATGCTGGTAGGTTAATTGGCTCCTGTCTAAATTGTCCCTAGTATGTGTATGTATGAATGTGAGTTAGGGACCTTAGATTGTACGCCCCTTGAGGGTTAGGGACTGATGTGAATGTACAATATATATGTAAAGTGCTGCGTTCATTGATGGTGCTATATAAGTTCCTGAAATAAATAAATCACAACTAGAGCCCCCCAAAAAAGATTACAACAAATGGCCAATTAAAAGATGAGAGAACCGAATCAGGACTTGCTGCAATAATGAGCTTTGAAGTGGAGAGTTTCCCTGCAGTACTTTTTTCTGTCACTAGATGTCCTCAGTCTGATGGGCGGTAGGGATGAGCTCAGGTGTGTTCGGATCCTGGTCCATACCTACCTGGGAGAGCTACCTATATCAGACCGATCGTTTGCAGCCAGGGAATTTCCCAGCCACAGGTATACAAGGGTTCAAACAGGAACAAAAAAAAAAGAAAGGGCGTACCAGCCTCATTACCGTAAAAACAATTTATTGGATAAAAAGAATTCCAGTATACTCACAATGGTATGTAAAGGCAGAAGAAGTGTCCCAATGGCAATGGAAGCCCTTCTGTCAGATAGATGATAGCAGCCTAAGAGTTCACCTGCACTCTGGCCGTACCCACCAACGCGTTTCGTCCCTCCCATGGGGCTCAGTCATGGTTCTCCGTGACTACGTTCTGTGGACAGGGTGAAACGCGTCGGCGGCATGGCCAGGCAGAGTTAGACTGAGGCTGCTATCATCTGACAGATGGGCTTGCACAGTGTGTGGCTATTGGGACACTTCTTCTGCCTTTCCATACCGTAGAGTCAGGACGGACTCTTCACCCAGCCAGCACCCGACTGGACATAGCTACAAAAGCTGGGGCAGGGATCCAAAGCTTTCATGAGGTTCATACTCACGATGGTAAGTATAATCAGTCACAGCCAGGGGTGGGCTGACAACTCATGGGGCTCCTGTGTCCTTGCCCACACTCAAAGCACACCCAAAAAAGCCTACAAAAAAGGTACTAGGGGCATTGCATGGGGCCCCCTACTGACCCAGGCCCTGGGGCAGTGCCCAAGTGCTCGAACGGTCAGTCTGCCCCTGGTCACAGCCATTCAATCCTACCTACATGCAATCCAGTGTCTGATCCAATGGCAATATTCAAAGGATGCCTATAAACTGGGAGTGAGGCTTACGCATTTCAAGGGAAGAGTCCCCTTCCTCAGAGCTACAGGTATGTAAGGCAATGGAGGGTTTGGACTAGGAGCTAATGATGCCTGAGCTCATCTCTAATGGATAGAATCATTCAGCCCACTTCCTCTGAGCCCAGGTCATCTTGCACCCTCCCTGGCCTGTGGCTGGGCAGTGAAGGAGAAGCACAGTGATGAGCTTGTCTCTCTGTCACTCTACTCTTCTCTTCTCCTATCAGAATGCTTCTTGTCAGCACATGAACTGATTGGCTCCTTGTGCTGCTTCTTCCTCCTCTCACTTTCGAGCCGTGCTGTACAAGGACTGCAAGAGGGTGATACCAGGTCACATTCAGGTACTTAACTGCTTGTTGTATGTAATATTTACAGAGTTGCAGTAATTTGTGTCATTAATATTTGTTCAGAGCTCAGCTTTAAAGTGTTACTAAACCCACAACAGTAAAATCAGTCTGTATATGCAGCAAAACCTGCGGATTGTGTAAAAAGGCCATTTGATCCTAACTGCTCTGATTCCCCCTTCTTCTACTGTCCCCAATCCTCAGTTTAGTGTGTATTGCTAGAGATTTTTTTTTTCTTTTGGGGGAGAGCATGTGATCAGCACAGGGCCAATCAGCGCTGTCCAGACAGAGGGTCAGGGGTCATACAGCCTCATAGGACAGTCACAGCAAACTCCTCCTACGAGTTTTAACCATGATGAGAAAAGGTATTTAGCAGTTTATATTTACTAAAATAATTGCATTTCCATGTTCTGTGTACTGTGGGAGACCAGATATAGTGAATGCAGGGTCCTGGGAGAGCGGATATAGTGAATGCAGAGTCCGGGGAGAGCAGATATAGTGAATGCAGGGTCCGGGGAGACCAGATATAGTGAATGCAGGGTCCGGGGAGAGCGGATATAGTGAATGCGGGGTAAAGGGAGAGAGAGCAGATATAGTGAATGCGGGGTCCGGGGAGACCAGATCTAGTGAATGCAGGGTCCGGGGAGACCAGATATAGTGAATGCAGGGTCCGGGGAGATCGGATATAGTGAATGCAGGGTCCGGGGAGATCGGATAAAGTGAATGCAGGGTCCGGGGAGACTGGATATAGTGAATGCAGGGTCCGGGGAGACCAGATATAGTGAATGCGGGGTCCGGGGAGACCGGATATAGTGAATGCGGGGTCCAGGGAGACCAGATCTAGTGAATGCAGGGTCCGGGGAGACCAGATATAGTGAATGCAGGGTCCGGGGAGATCGGATATAGTGAATGCAGGGTCCGGGGAGATCGGATAAAGTGAATGCAGGGTCCGGGGAGACTGGATATAGTGAATGCAGGGTCCGGGGAGACCAGATATAGTGAATGCAGGGTCCGGGGAGATCGGATAAAGTGAATGCAGGGTCCGGGGAGACTGGATATAGTGAATGCGGGTTCCGGGGAAACCAGATCTAGTGAATACAAGGTCCGGGGAGACCGGATATAGTGAATGCAGGGTCCGGGGAGACCAGATCTAGTGAATGCAGGGTCCGGGGAGATCGGATAAAGTGAATGCAGGGTCTGGGGAGACCGGATATAGTGAATGCAGGGTCCGGGGAGACCAGATATAGTGAATGCAGGGTCTGCGGAGACCAGATCTAGTGAATGCAGGGTCCGGGGAGACCAGATATAGTGAATGCAGGGTCCGGGGAGACCGGATGTAGTGAATGCAGGGTCTAGTGACATTTTAACCAAACCACAGTCAGTAAGCCCAGCTGGTCATTTTAAAAACTGCATGCATAATTTTTCCCTCAAAGTGGCATTCATTGTGCGCCACAGAACTCTGTATCCTATAACTACTGTTATCACCTCCACTTGTCATTCACTAACTCCTAATTCTGACACACTGACCTGAAGCAAATGTGAAGAAAAACCTTCTAATCTGCATAATTGCAAAGTATTTCCTGATTGTATGAGGTGGAGAGCATGCTGTCACCACCTGCCTCTCCACCTCATCCAATCACAGAATTCTTTGCATTTGTTGAGAAAATGCAAATAATTCTCTGAATAACATCTAAACCAAGTGGCCGATCTTCTGTGTACGGAATGCAGCAGGGCAGCTGCTTGGTGCTGGACCTGGAAGCAAGTGGAGATATCTGGAGTAGCGGAGTCCACTACAATGATTTCCAGCATCTAGAGCAGTGCTCTCCTAAATGTAGACCGTGGGCTGGATGCAGCAGAATGTTTGACTTTATCTGCCCCTTGTGGCACTATTCCCCCCAATAACACCAACAATAAGGCACCATTCTTTTTGCTAACACCAACAGTGGGGTATTAGTCTTTCCACTGATGGGGCACTCTTCCTCCCAGTGATATCACCAATGGGGCATAATTACCACTGACACCAACAATGAGGCATTTTTCCTCCCACTGACACCAATGATGGAGCACTATTCCTCCCACTGATACCGATGATGGGGCACTATTCCTCCCACTGACACCAATGATGGGGCACTATTCCTCCCACTGATACCAATGATGGGGCACTATTCCTCCCACTTATACCAATGATGGGGTACTATTCCCTCCACTGACACCAATGATGGGGCACTATTCCTCCCACTGACACCAATGATGGGGCACTATTCCTCCCACTGATACCAATGATGGGGCACTATTCCTCCCACTTATACCAATGATGGGGCACTATTCCTCCCACTGATACCAATGATGGGGCACTATTCCTCCCACTTATACCAATGATGGGGCACTATTCCTCCCACTGACACCAATGATGGGGCACTATTCCTCCCACTAATACCAATGATGGGACACTATTCCTCCCACTGATACCAATGATGGGGCACTATTCCTCCCACTGACACCAATGATGGGGCACTATTCCTCCCACTAATACCAATGATGGGACACTATTCCTCCCACTGATACCAATGATGGGGCACTATTCCTCCCACTGACACCAATGATGGGGCACTATTCCTCCCACTGATACCAATGATGGGGCACTATTCCTCCCACTGATACCAATGATGGGGCACTATTCCTCCCACTGATACCAATGATGGGGCACTATTCCTCCCACTGACACCAATGATGGGGCACTATTCCTCCCACTGATACCAATGATGGGGCACTATTCCTCCCACTTATACCAATGATGGGGCACTATTCCTCCCACTGACACCAATGATGGGGCACTATTCCTCCCACTGATACCAATGATGGGGCACTATTCCTCCCACTGACACCAATGATGGGGCACTATTCCTCCCACTGATACCAATGATGGGGCACTATTCCTCCCACTGATACCAATGATGGGGCACTATTCCTCCCACTGATACCAATGATGGGGCACTATTCCTCCCACTGACACCAATGATGGGGCACTATTCCTCCCACTGACACCAATGATGGGGCACTATTCCTCCCACTGACACCAATGATGGGGCACTATTCCTCCCACTGATACCAATGATGGGACACTATTCCTCCCACTGACACCAATGATGGGACACTATTCCTCCCACTGATACCAATGATGGGACACTATTCCTCCCACTGACACCAATGATGGGGCACTATTCCTCCCACTGATACCAATGATGGGACACTATTCCTCCCACTGACACCAATGATGGGGCACTATTCCCTTCACTGATACCAATGATGGGGCACTATTCCTCCCACTGACACCAATGATGGGGCACTATTCCTCCTACTGATACCAATGATGGGGCACTATTCCTCCCCCTGATACCAATGATGGGGCACTATTCCTCCCACTGATACCAATGATGGGGCACTATTCCCTCCCACTGATACCAATGATGGGGCACTATTCCTCCCCCTGATACCAATGATGGGGCACTATTCCTCCCCCTGATACCAATGATAGGGCACTATTCCTCCCACTGATACCAATGATGGGGCACTATTCCTCCCCCTGATACCAGTGATAGGGCACTATTCCTCCCACTGATACCAATGATGGGACACTATTCCTCCCACTGACACCAATGATGGGGCCACTATTCCCTCCAATGATACCAATGATGGGGCACTATTCCTCCCACTGACACCAATGATGGGACACTATTCCTCCCACTGACACCATTGATGGGGCACTATTCCGCCCACTGACACCAATGATGGGGCACTATTCCTCCCACTGATACCAATGATGGGACACTATTCCTCCCACTGATACCAATGATGGGACACTATTCCTCCCACTGACACCAATGATGGGGCACTATTCCCTTCACTGATACCAATGATGGGACACTATTCCTCCCACTGATACCAATGATGGGACACTATTCCTCCCACTGACACCAATGATGGGGCACTATTCCCTTCACTGATACCAATGATGGGGCACTATTGCTCCCACTGATACCAATGATGGGGCACTATTCCTCCCACTGACACCAATGATGGGGCACTATTCCTCCCACTGATACCAATGATGGGGCACTATTCCTCCCACTGATACCAATGATGGGGCACTATTCCTCCCACTGATACCAATGATGGGGCACTATTCCTCCCACTGACACCAATGATGGGGCACTATTCCTCCCACTGATACCAATGATGGGGCACTATTCCTCCCACTGACACCAATGATGGGGCACTATTCCTCCCACTGATACCAATTATGGGGCACAATTTATCATCCAACTGACCACAGACCTTATGTAGTTTTTTTGTATTTTCACTGACCATCAAGCCTGAGACATTTCCTACTTCCACTGGCCACAGTCCAGCCCCCCCCAAAGGACAGTACACAGCCCCTTTATTTAGAGAGTTTGGGGAGCCCTGTTCTACAGGGGTCCCTCAGGTATGGTATATGTATAGTTACATCGGTCCAAGCTGGAACAATGTAACTATGTAATAAAAAATGATATACCTGGAATTCTTCTATAAATTATTATACATACTTTCAGCATACAGTGCTGTCAATTTACATTCATATATATATATTGTACATTCACATCAGTCCCTAACCCTCAAGGGGTGTACAATCTAAGGTCCCTAACTCACATTCCTGCATACACATACTAGGGACAACTTACCTTCCAGCATGTCTTTGGAGTACCTGGAGGAAACCCACACAGGCACAGGGAGAACATGCAAACTCCAGACAGGTGGTGCTGTGGTTGGGATTTGAACCAACAACTGTAGTGCTGCCAGTTTGAAATGCTAACTACTTAGCCAGAGTAAATACACAGAATATAACCGGATATAACATTTATAGGTAAAGTTGATCCAGGGAATATCTGATTGCCTCTCGGGGGATCAGGAAGGAATTTTTACCCAGCAGGAGCAAATTGGATCATGCATTGCTGGGTTTTTTTGCCTTCCTCTGGATCAACTGTGGCTGTAGGATTATAACTTTTTTTTTCCTGTGGTTGAACTGGATGGACTTTTGTCTTTTTTCAGCCAGACTAACTATGTAACTATGTAACTGTATATAACTATGTAACTGTATGTAACTATGTAACTATATGTAACTCTCGAACTGTATGTAACTATGTAACTATATGTAACTATGTAACTATATGTAACTCTCGAACTGTATGTAACTATGTAACTATATGTAACTATGTAACTGTATGTAACTCTGTAACTATATGTAACTATGGAATTATATGTAACTATGTAACTATATGTAACTATGTAACTGTATGTAACTCTGTAACTATATGTAACTATGTAACTATATGTAACTATATGTAACTCTGTAACTATATGTAACTATGTAACTATATGTAACTATGTAACTGTATGTAACTCTGTAACTATATGTAACTATGTAACTATATGTAACTGTATGTAACTCTGTAACTATATGTAACTATGTAACTATATGTAACTCTCGAACTGTATGTAACTATGTAACTATATGTAACTATGTAACTGTATGTAACTATATGTAACTATGTAACTGTATGTAACTCTGTAACTATATGTAACTATGTAACTATATGTAACTCTCGAACTGTATGTAACTATGTAACTATATGTAACTATGTAACTGTATGTAACTCTGTAACTATATGTAACTATGTAACTATATGTAACTCTCGAACTGTATGTAACTATGTAACTATATGTAACTATGTAACTGTATGTAACTCTGTAACTATATGTAACTATGTAACTGTATGTAACTCTCGAACTGTATGTAACTCTGGAACTATATGTAACTATGTAACTGTATGTAACTCTGGAACTATATGTAACTATGTAACTCTGTAACTGTATGTAACTGTATGTAACTCTGGAACTATATGTAACTCTTGAACGGTATGTAACTATATAACTATATGTAACTATATGTAATTATGCAACTATATGTAACTATGTAACTCTGTAACTGTATATAACTATGTAACTATATGTAACTCTGTAACTATATGTAACTCTGTAACTGTATATAACTATGTAACTATATGTAACTCTGTAACTGTATATAACTATGTAACTATATGTAACTATGTAACTCTGTAACTCTGCTGCCCATTTCTCAGCACATACTACATACTCCGGGTGTGTTAAGATCATCAAAGCTGCATCTCAAGAGATCCCATAATAATATAGGGCCCAGCAATAATGCTGTCTTTTTAATGTTAATGACAGCCCCAGGATTATATCGCATTAACTGTTCCAAGAACCATCCGCTCTGTCATACTCCAGAAGACTTTTATAGGTTCAAAAATAAGGATGCTAATCCCTGCGCTGACATTGCTGGGAGGAGCACCAACCAAAATGAAGCAACGTATCTTGATGATTTCAATAACACTTCAGCCGCTTTGGAATATCAGATACCAGCTGGTCAGGGATACGCTTATTCCATAATAATAATAACAACACATAAAGCTATTTATAACTCCGCCCCAAATTACATCACCGATCTTGTCTCCAAATATCACCCAAACCATCCTCTCCGCTCCTCGCATGACCTCCTGCTCTCTAGCTCCCTTGTCTCCTCCTCCCATGCTCATCTCCAGGACTTCTCCAGAGCTTCCCCCATCCTCTGGAACTCTCTACCCCAATTTATCTATCGCCTACTCTGCTCACTTTTAGGCGATCTCTGAAAACCTCTCTCTTCAGAGAAGCCTATCCTGCCCTCAGCTAATACTGGAATCTTCTATTCTTCCAACCAGTCCATCCCCCACAGTTACTACCTTTTGTACCACTAGCCCCTCCCTCTTAGATTGTAAGATCCAAGGATCAGGACCCTCCTATCCCTCTTGTATTGTACTGTATTGTTGCTGTATTGTCTCCCGTTATATTGTAAAGCGCTGAGCAAACCGTTGGCTCCATATAAATCCTGTATAATAATAATAATAATAATGCTGTAAAGGGTGAAGTTGGCAGCACAGTGGCTAAATGGTTAGCACTTCCGCCTGGCCGCTAGGGTCATCGGTTCAAATCCCAACCATGGCACCACCTGCCTGGAGTTTGCATGTTCTCCTTGGCTCCTGTGTAAATTGTCCCTAGTATGTGTCTGTATGAATGTGAGTTAGGGACCTTAGATTGTACACCCCTTGAGGGTTAGGGACTGATGTGAATGTACAATATATATGTAAAGTGCTGTGTACATTGACGGTGCTATATAAGTACCTGAAATAAATAAGTGATAGTCACCAAATGAAGCTTTTATTGTACAGATCTAGAGAAGTCATTACTGAAACTTTCAGAGCAGATTTCCTTTATTGCCTGTGCAAATCAGCCCTTAAAGGCGTTAAAACCTGGTGGAGAACTACAAGCTTCAGCATGCCACACTGCTGTAAACTCCAAAGACACTGACATTTTTCTGAGCTGGAGGCTGTTGCACGGTGTGGCCAGTAGGTGGCGCCGTATGACAAGCTACCTCCTTACTAGCATAGCCTTTCTGAGTTGCCTATGTCAATGCTGCAACAGGTGTTAACAAGGTGAAGGCTGCAGGAGAATTTCAGGGTTAACTTGAAATTTTAATTGCTGATGAGCGCAAGATTGAACCTTTTGTTGCTTCCCTTGGAGCTCAATACATTACAAATAAACTGCTTGTTAACACGGGGTTAAATTCTGATCATCAGCCAATACCATTTTATGTGTAGCTGAGCCCCGCAGAATACTTGTAGCCAACATCAGACTGAAGCCTTTGTAGTTTAATGCTACATTTTGTGATTTATAAGAATTTTTTGCCATATAACAATTATGGCGTATTCATAATGCAGTGAATGTGACATTCACTGCAGGTTAATCTAATGGATGAATGTATTTTAAATCGCATTGATGAATAATGGGTGAATGTGTTTTAAATCGCATTGATGAATAATGGGTGAATGTGTTTAAATCGCATTGATGAATAATGGATGAAAGTGTTTTAAATCGCATTGATGAATAATGGGTGAATGTGTTTAAATCGCATTGATGAATAATGGGTGAATGTGTTTAAATCGCATTGATGAATAATGGGTGAAAGTGTTTTAAATCGCATTGATGAATAATGGGTGAATGTATTTTAAATCGCATTGATGAATAATGGGTGAATGTGTTTTAAATCGCATTGATGAATAATGGATGAAAGTGTTTTAAATCGCATTGATGAATAATGGATGAATGTGTTTTAAATCGCATTGATGAATAATGGATGAATGTGTTTTAAATCGCATTGATAAATAATGGATGAATGTGTTTTAAATCGCATTGATGAATAATGGGTGATTGTGTTTTAAATCGCATTGATGAATAATGGGTGATTGTGTTTTAAATCGCATTGATGAATAATGGGTGAATGTGTTTTAAATCGCATTGATGAATAATGGGTGAATGTGTTTTAAATCGCATTGATGAATAATGGGTGAATGTGTTTTAAATCGCATTGATGAATAATGGGTGAATGTGTTTTAAATCGCATCGATGAATAATGGGTGAATGTGTTTTAAATCGCATCGATGAATAATGGATGAATGTGTTTTAAATTGCATTGGTGAATGCCACATGCTTTATAAATATACCCAATAGTCCAGTGCAGGGGTATGCCACACTCCAGTTGTGGTTTGAAATTCACTCCAAGTGAATCTAATGGATGAATGTATTTTAAATCACATTGATTAATAATGGGTGAATGTGTTTTAAATCGCATTGATGAATAATGGGTGAATGCGTTTTTAAATCTCACTAGTGAATGCCACATGCTTTATAAATATACCCAATAGTCCAGTGCAGGGGTACACCACACTCCAGCTGTGGTCTGACATTCACTGCAGGTGAATCTAATGGATGAATGTATTTTAAATCGCACTGATGAACAATGGATGAATGTGTTTTAAATCACATTGATGAATATTAGATGAATGTATTTTAAATTGCATTGATGAATAATGGGTGAATGTGTTTTTAAATCTCATTGGTGAATGCCTCATGCTTTATAAATATACCCAATAGTCCAGTGCATGGGGTATACCACACTCCAGCTGTGGTCTGACATTCACTGCAGGTGAATCTAATGGATGAATGTATTTTAAATCGCATTGATGAACAATGGATGAATGTGTTTTAAATCACATTGATGAATAATAGATGAATGTATTTTAAATTGCATTGATGAATAATGGGTGAATGTGTTTTAAATTGCATTGGTGAATGCCTCATGCTTTATAAATATACCCAATAGTCCAGCGCAGGGGTACACTACACTCCAGCTGTGGTCTGACATTCACTGCAGGTGAATCTAATGGATGAATGTATTTTAAATCACATTGATGAATAATAGATGAATGTATTTTAAATTGCATTGATGAATAATGGGTGAATGTGTTTTAAATCGCATTGGTGAATGCCTCATGCTTTATAAATATACCCAATAGTCCAGTGCAGGGGTACACCACACGCCAACTGTGGTGAGACTACAAATCCCATCATACCTTTGCCTCCAGGAGTCATGCTTGTGGCTGTCTGCGCCTCATGGGACTTGTAGTTCTACAACAGTTGGAGTGCCAAGCTTGCCTACCCCAGTCAAGTGTCACATTCAAGAGAAATTCCTACCATCTAGAAACAATGTGAATGCCTAATGTGCACCATATTTTGATCTGCTTTGTGTATTGATTAATATTTATTGTTACCATGTGGGTGTAAAACCTCAGAACACCAAAATACAGTAAAGACTGATCTATACTTTTCAGAACAGTATAAGATGAACCCAGAGATTGTTTAGCTTTTGCGATCTATAAGTTTCAGCCCTACCAGTGCATGCTGGGGCTTTTAGTGCAACAGCCACACAAGCCACTGTGGCCTAAACCTAATATATTTCATTACTTTTTGTTTTGTTTTTTTTACACCATTTGGAGGACTTGAGAAAGCAAAAAGACATACAAAGTGTACATTTTAATTTTTTTTATTCAGTAAAAAAATAGAGATGTATGACATGACAATGAAATGTCTGATGTATTATAAACAAAATGGATTTGTTCAGTTCCATTTACAATACTCCGAGAAATGTGCCCAGGGCACTGTGTAAACAAAGTCACTTTTCAGTCCTACAGTCTACAGAGATCAGATGTTGTCCCAGGTCTCCCTGTTACTCAGTCCAGATGGTAAACCCAAAAGGGAGGGCGGTTGTAACTCCGCTGAGTATTTTGTCTTTAATTTTTTTTTTTTTTTTACAGTAAGTCCGCGTACAACTTGCTGTTTGCTCCTTCTCAGTTCTTACGTTTAGGCAGACTGGATGTAATGCTGCCCAAAATAAAATCATCAGTTCCCCAAGGCTGACCTCGGCTTTCCACAGCCTTGGAGCCTCGACTGCCCGACAGAAGGCATGGTGGGCATGTGATCCCCACTACGGACATGCCTCCTTCGACTTGGCTTCTTCAAAACGCCTCAAACTTTTGTTTCTCTATGTATATATTTATAAAGCCTCTGTGGCTACAGACAGGTTGACCCCTAGCTAATGACACATCTCTCTTTGTCTTTGCTCTGTCCACCTCCGATAGCTTTCTCCCTAATGTACATTAAGTCGCTGTGGATGCTGGGTCTGCGGGCAAAAGGGGCCACAACCCCAAAGGCGTCTCCGTCCTCCTTCACCTTCTTTCCCTTGAGGGTCTTTTTGTGCAAGATCTCGCAGTACTGGACAGAGACCTTACGGTGGAGATCTGGACTCATCTCACTGGGGAGCTTGGCCATGGTGAACAAAGCTTGGAACATCTCATCCAACCGAGAGTTCTTCTTGGCCGAGACCTCAAAGTATGAGCAGTTACTGTCCGTTCCAACCAACTGTTCGATCTCTTTCGGTTGGACCTCTCGGTAGAAGTCTCTGTCTCCCTTGTTACCACAAATCACCAGGGGGACTTCAAAGTTTTCCTTGGTCTTGTTCTTCAAGCAAGACTTGGTCTCTATGATCTGCTGCTTCAGGCGCTGGACCTCCTCGAAGGAATCACGATTGTCCAGACTGAAGACCAAGATAAAGACATCACCTGAAGTAAAGAAGAAGCAGGTTAGTATACAAGCCAACTTTTTACTCTTTTTACAATTCAAGACAGTATTGCAGCTTATGTCCAGCTGTGTAGGAGCTACTGTTCCTCAACTAACCAGCTCACTATCTAGTAGTAGTTAGTCACATTCAACCAGACTTGTTATGCAATGTTGAAGAACTTTAATAGCCAAGAAGAAGTGGCTTAGTAAGCTACAAACATCTTCAGCATTACAGAACAAGCCCAGTTGAGTGTGACTAACTACTATTATCTATACCATGATCTGGATAAACGGGAACCTTTGCAGGCATAAAAGTGGCTTAGTAAGCTATGAAAAGTCTTTGCAAAACAGGTTCAGTTGCATGTGACTAACTACTACGACTGATATATTTACCATGACCTGGATAAAAGAGAACCTTCACAGACCTAACCAGCTCACCCCATTGAGAAGACCTACAATTGTGTAATGTATAGGCAAAGCATGGGAATGTCTAGAGTCAAAGTTGTATGCAAACCCAGCAGAGACCCTCCCAGGATACTAAATAATGTGTCCATGCAAGATTGCACTGGGACTTCAGGCAAA
Source organism: Staurois parvus (assembly GCF_062004578.1). Classification (NCBI taxonomy): domain Eukaryota; kingdom Metazoa; phylum Chordata; class Amphibia; order Anura; family Ranidae; genus Staurois; species Staurois parvus. The sequence goes on from NW_028318727.1 coordinate 792,689, forward strand.
GTTGCACTCAACTAAGACTCCAAACAAGGAGCTTCCTATAGAAAGATTGGGTATATGGCAATCTTGGGAGGTTGCATGACTCCAACCTAACATATGCTCTCTATAACCATGCAGATCTTTGCAATCCCTCCAACTATCTACTGCAAATAGGTAGGTGGTCATCCAGGAGACAGGTACTTACCAGTTAGGATGGAGAGCCTCCTCATGGCAGGGAAGGGGTGGTTGCCAGAAGTGTCCAGTATGTCCAGCTGGTAGACCTCCCCCCTGATGCTGTAGAACTTTCGGTGGAAGTCCTCTATGGTTGGGGTGTATTGCTCCTCGAAGCGGCCGCTCAGGAAGCGGGTGACAATGGAGGTCTTGCCCACCTTGGAGGAGCCAAGGATGACCATGCGGTAGCAGTTCTTGGCTGGGATGTTGAGCTCGGTCTCATTGGGGCACATCTTCTTGATCATAGCTGTCAGTTTTCCTCTGACTGTGCGGGGAGTGCTGTGACTGAGCTGCATAGAGAACAAAGCTAAGAGACTGCAAGAGCTCATCTGGCTGCCTGCGGAGCCCGCACCGACTTTTATCGAGCGCTCGGACACGCCCACTGAGCTACGTCACCGTGCGGGCACAGCTCTGACTTCTGCTCAGCAGAGGAGAGGAGTTGCTGAGAAGTGACAGTTGTGTCTGTAAGTGAGAGATCACATAGAGCCACTGCAAGGGGCAGCTCACTGCAATGCCTGGATCCTGGACACTGCATACATCACACTGATCACTGTACATCATACCTGACATGTCATCATACAGGATAATACTCTGTGCATGGGATCACATACATCCAGTCAGCAAGACATTGGAATATACTCTGCATGGGATCCCATACATCCACTCAGCAATACATTGGAATATATTCTGCATGGGATCCCATACATCCACTCAGCAATACATTGGAATATACTCTGCATGGGATCACATACATCCACTCAGCAATACATTGGAATATATTCTGCATGGGATCCCATACATCCACTCAGCAATACATTGGAATATACTCTGCATGGGATCACATACATCCACTCAGCAATACATTGGAATATACTCTGCATGGGATCCCATACATCCACTCAGCAATACATTGTAATATACTCTGCATGGGATCCCATACATCCACTCAGCAAGACATTGTAATATACTCTGCATGGGATCCCATACATCCACTCAGCAATACATTGGAATATACTCTGCATGGGATCGCATACATCCACTCAGCAATACATTGGAATATACTCTGCATGGGATCCCATACATCCACTCAGCAATACATTGGAATATACTCTGCATGGGATCGCATACATCCACTCAGCAATACATTGGAATATACTCTGTGCATGGGATCCCATACATCCACTCAGCAATACATTGGAATATACTCTGTGCATGGGATCCCATACATCCACTCAGCAATACATTGGAATATACTCTGCATGGGATCCCATACATCCACTCAGCAATACACTGGAATATACTCTGTGCATGGGGTCACATACATCCACTCAGCAATACATTGGAATATATTCTGCATGGGATCCCATACTTCCACTCAGCAATACATTGGAATATACTCAGTGCATGGGATCCCATACATCCACTCAGCAATAATATACTCAGTGCATGGGAACCCATACATCCACTCAGCATTACATTGTAATATACTCAGTGCATGGGATCCCATACATCCACTCAGTATTACATTGTAATATACTCAGTGCATGGGATCCCATACATCCACTCAGCAATAATATACTCAGTGCATGCAGTGCATGGGATCCCATACATCCACTCAGTAATACATTGTAATACACTCCGTGCATTGCATTCCATACATCCACTCAGCAATACATTGTAATATACTCTGTCCATGGGATCCCATACATCCACTCAGCAATATATTGTAATGTACTCAGTGCATGGGATCCCATACATCCACTCAGCAATACATTGGAATATACTCCGTGCATGGGATCCAATACATCCACTCAGCAATAATATACTTAGTGCATGGGATCCCATACATCTACACACCAATACATTGTACTACACATTATACATGAGATTCTATATATCTGCAGATCATAGAACCAATAGATTGTACATGAGATTCTATATATCTGCAGATTGCAGAACCAATACATTGTACATGAGATTCTATATATCTGCAGATCATAGAACCAATACATTGTACATGAGATTCTATATATCTGCAGATCATAGAACCAATACATTATACATGAGATTCTATATATCTGAAGATCATAGAACCAATACATTGTACATGAGATTCTATATATCTGCAGATCATAGGACCAATACATTGTACATGAGATTCTATATATCTGCAGATCATAGGACCAATACATTGTACATGAGATTCTATATATCTGCAGATCATAGAACCAATACATTGTACATGAGATTCTATATATCTGCAGATCATAGAACCAATACATTGTACATGAGATTCTATATATCTGCAGATCATAGAACCAATACATTATACATGAGATTCTATATATCTGAAGATCATAGAACCAATACATTGTACATGAGATTCTATATATCTGCAGATCATAGGACCAATACATTGTACATGAGATTCTATATATCTGCAGATCATAGGACCAATACATTGTACATGAGATTCTATATATCTGCAGATCATAGAACCAATACATTGTACATGAGATTCTATATATCTGCAGATCATAGAACCAATACATTATACATGAGATTCTATATATCTGCAGATCATAGAACCAATACATTGTACATGAGATTCTATATATCTGCAGATCATAGAACCAATACATTGTACATGAGATTCCATATATCTGCAGATCATAGAACCAATACATTGTAAATGAGATTCTATATATCTGCAGATCGCAGAACCAATACATTGTACATGGGATCCTATATATCTGCAGATCATAGGACCAATACATTGTTCATGAGATTCTATATATCTGCAGATCATAGAACCAATACATTGTACATGAGATTCTATATATCTGCAGATCATAGGACACATATTGTACATTATACTACACAGTACGCTGGGCATTGTATTCCATACATCTGCAGATCACAAGACGAATACATTGTATTACACATTGTACATGGTATTCCATACATCTGCAGATCACAGAGCCCATACATTATAATATACATTGTGCATGGTATTCTATATACATGGTGATCACAGCACCACTCCATCCTTCTGCAGACTGTCTGTGTCGTGTATTTATCCTCATGCAGATCACAGCTACTGCAGAGACTACACACTGGCTGGCTGTCGCAGAGCCCAGTACAAGGTCCACATAGCAGGCTGAGCTGAGAGGTGGAATACTATACAGGGACCTGGGATTCTGTTCACCTGAGGATAACAGCTGGTGCAGAACACAAGCAGTACCTGTCCATGTACAACAGACACTGCCAGACACTTCATGGAGGACATGGGATCCAATACAGATTAGACATTAGACTTGGAATTCAATGACACCAGCAGCCACAAAACATACAGACTTTGTGATTTCTGCTGTCCAGCTGCTGGGTGTCAAATCCACTATAGAACAGAGGCTTAGCCTGACAGTACTTATAGATCCCATCATCTGCTGTCAGAGCTGTACAGGGGAGATCAGAGCACCTACACAGCATACTGTATACATCTACAGGAGGTCACAACACCTCTACAGCCTATGCATGCTACATCATAATGCTAACACTGAGTTCCTATCTGGCTGAAGGGGATGAGAACTGCTATGTTTCTCTCTTTACACAGGTAGCAGTGTCCTCTATACCTGCAATTACCTGTCAGCAGCCATTGCTCATGCAAGCCTGAGATTAGACATTCTTGCAGTACAACACCAATCTATCATTTTCTCATCAACACAGAGGCACTGCATCTCTACATAAAGGGTTCTGTGCTCCATACACACTCAGCCAGGCATCCTAGTCTTACAGCATTGTGTTATATAATATCACATACACTGTAGCAGAAATGTGTCCTTGGATCAGTGGTCTCCAAACTGTGGCCCGGGGGCCAGATGTGGCCCTTTGCTTGCCTTTATCCAGCCCTTGAGGCACTTTAACTCCCACTGATACAAAACACTATTCTTCTCACTGACACCAACAAATGGGCATAATTCCTGCTACTGCCATCAACAATGGGGCCCACTGACACCAGCAACGGGGCCCTATTTCTTACACTGACACCAACAACAGGGCACTATACCTCCCACTGACACCAACAATGGGGCATAATTCCTGCTACTGCCATCAGCAATGGCACCCATTGACACCAACAATGGGGCCCTATTTCTCCCACTGACACCAACAACAGGGTACTATACCTCCCACTGACACCAACAATGGGGCATAATTCCTGCTACTGCCATCAGCAATGGGGCCCATTGACACCAACAATGGGGCCCTATTTCTCCACTGACACCAACAACAGGATACTATACCTCCCACTGACACCAATGATAGGGCACTATTCCTTCCACTGACACCAGCAATGGGGCACTATTCCTCCCCCTAATACTGAAGATGCATTTTTTACGCCCACTGACACCAGGATAATATCATCTCCCAATGACCCCAGACCGGCCCCCCATAAAGTCTGAAGGACAGTAAACTGGCCCTTTGTTTAAAATGTTTGGAGACCCCTGTAATAGATCACTGCATCCACTGCATTGTGGATCCAGGGGCGGACTGATCATTTAGCCACTCGGGCACTGCCCGAGGGCCCGGGGTCAGTAGAGGGCCCCATGAGATGCCCCTGGAACCTTTCATATGCTTTTTTGGGTTTGGTTTGAGTGTGGGCGAGGACACAGGGGCCACTTGATTTCCTATTGCCCGGGGGCCCCATGAGTTGTCAGTCCACCCCTGTGCGGATGATATACAATGTACCAGGATCCTGGCCGTAGATCTTTGCATCTGATGTCTTGCATACTGTAACAGGATTCTTTGGACTTGTAGATCATGCAACCCACTATATAGTTTTTACATACATTTTGCAAGATTATCTAAGTACTTACCGTAGATAATTACTTCCATATCATGGAGACTTCACCCAATCACAGAGAGCCCTTATTTCATATTTGTATGAAACTATACAGTGGGTTCAATGATCTACAAGTACCATGTAGTCAATGTCATTTTCCATAATTGGTCCCATTATTAATATACTTTCCATGCAGAGCATTAAATCACCAGATTCTGTCCATATCAATTTACTTTTGTGTAGTGTCAACTGCCGCAGTTATCTGTTAGCCTTGGTAAGTAGGATATATGTAGGTGTCCGTGCATTAAACAGACAGTAGCTCCAGGATTTGACATTGTATTCCACGAGGGTATTGATGGAGTGTACATATGTGTCATGTACAGTTTTCTGTAAGTATCCATTGAATCCAGAGCAAGCGTAGAAACTGGTTACCTGCTGGTTTAAATGATATTGCATAGCAAACAAAGCAAATGTAAACTACATTTATATACAATGAACAAATATATGTACAGTACAGATATAGGAAGTCTGCATTATGCATCAAACACCAGCAGGGTGCAAAGACCATATGAAATAAAGACAGGCAGTCAATTACCAGCGGAATAAACGGGGCCAGTGGTCTGAAAACTGTGGCCCAGATGTGGCCCTTTGCTTGCTCTTATCTAGCCCTTTAGGCATTATTCCTGCCACTGACATCAATGATGGGACACTATTCCTCCCACTGATACCAATGATGAGGCACTATTCCTCCCACTGACACCAATGATGGGGCACTATTCCTCCCACTGATACCAATGATGGGGCACTATTCCTCCCACTGATACCAATGATGGGGCACTATTCCTCCCACTGACACCAATGATGGGGCACTATTCCTCCCACTAATACCAATAATGGGGCACTATTCCTCCCACTGACACCAATGATGGGGCACTATTCCTCCCACTGATACCAATGATGGGGCACTATTCCTCCCACTGACACCAATGATGGGACACTATTCTTCCACTGATACCAATGATGGGGCACTATTCCTCCCACTGACACCAATGATGGGGCACTATTCCTCCCACTGATACCAATGATGGGGCACTATTCCTCCCACTGATACCAATAATGGGGCACTATTCCTCTCACTGACACCAATGATGGGGCACTATTCCTCCCACTGACCCCATGGGGCACTATTCCTCCCACTGATACCAATGATGGGGCACTATTCCTCCCACTGACCCCATGGGGCACTATTCCTGCCACTGATACCAATGATGGGGCACTATTCCTCCCACTGACACCAATGATGGGGCACTATTCCTCCCACTGATACCAATGATAGGGCACTATTGCTCCCACTGATACCAATGATGGGGCACTATTCCTCCCACTGACACCAATGATGGGGTACTATTCCTCCCACTGATACCAATGATGGGGCACTATTCCTCCCATTGATACCAATGATGGGGCATTATTCCTTCCACTGATACCAATGATGAGGCACTATTCCTCCCACTGACACCAATGATGGATCACTATTCCTCCCACTGATACCAATGATGGGGCACTATTCCTCCCACTGACACCAATGATAGGGCACTATTCCTCCCACTGACACCAATGATGGGGCACTATTCCTCCCACTGATACCAATGATGGGGCACTATTCCTCCCACTGATACCAATGATGGGGCACTATTCCTCCCACTGATACCAATGATGGGGCACTATTCCCCCCACTGATACCAATGATGGGGCACTATTCCCCCCACTGATACCAATGATGGGGCACTATTGCTTCCACGGATACCAATGATGGGGTACCATTTCTCCCCCTAATACTAAAGATTGGGCATTATTTACTCCCACTGGCCACAGCCGCCCCCCCCCCCCCATAAGAAAAAGCATAAAGGACAGTAAACTGGCCCTTTCTTTAGAATGTTTGGAGACCCCTGGGCTAGACAGTAGATAATGCAATAGGTCATTAGAACTAATTTTATTCTCCAGATAATTTGCATATTGATTGATTCATTGATCATCACTGCAGCCTGAAGAGTGTGCAGAAAGCTCAGAGATGGGCTCTTTTATTTCCTGTAGATGCATATACCACCAAATGATCAACTGTCAGCTCCTGGGGTCAGGCTGTGCATGTTAACATTTTTTCAGGTGTGTGAAAGTTTGACTATGATGCTTAAAGCATTTTTTTTCTACCATGCAGTGGGGCTGTGCCAGCACTGCATGGGTTAACTGCTCATTTTCTCTAGGGGAGAACACAGCACCTATACTCACCTGATCTATCAATCCTCCACAAAACGGCACTCCCCCATGGCCAGAGGTGGACTGTTCCTGACATCTTCAAATCCAGAGCCAGTCTATGGGTGTGATGACATCAGGAACAGTCCACCGCACTAGACCGCTGGACCATGGGGGGAGGGTAGTAGCCACAGGGACCAGTCTTGTGCTGGGAGGATAAGAATATTAGGTGAATATATCTCGGTTTTCTGAACCCCTAGACCAAAATGAGCAGTTTACCCATGCACTGCAGGCAAAGCCCCACTACATGGTAAAAAAATAATTGCCCAGAGTTCTGCCTTAAAGATTAGCACAGTGGCCAAATGGTTAGCACTTCCGCCTAGCAGCACTATGGTTGTCAGTTCAAATCCCAACCATGGCACCATCTGCCTGGAGTTTGCATATTCTCCCTGTGCCTGGGTGGTGGTGAGAGGGGGGAGTGTTGGTTGGTGTTATTCTCTCTCCACGGTGGGGGGGTTGGTGTTGGTCAGTGTCAAGCTCTCTTCACAGTGGGGGGGGGGGGTTGGTTGGTGTCACGCTCTCTCTTTTGGGGGGTTGTTGGTTGGTGTTATGCTCTCTCCATGGTGGAGGGTTGGTGAGGGTAGTGGGGGGGGGTTAGTTGGTGCTATGCTCTCTCCACGGTGGGGGGGTGGTGGTGGTGAAGGGAGGGTTGTTGGTTGGTATTATGCTCTCTCCACAGTGAGGGGGTTGGTGTTGATCGGTGTTAGGCTCTCTCCTTTTGGGGGTTGTTAGTTGGTGTTATGCTCCCTTCACGGTGGGGGGTGATGGGGGTGTTGGTTGTTGTTGTGCTTTCTCCATGGTGGGGGTGTGTGTTGGTTGTTGTTATGCTCCCTCCACGGTGGGGGTGTGTGTTGTTTGGTGTTATGCTGTCTGCACGGTGGGGGGTGGTGGTGGGGGCTGTTGGTTGGTGTTATGCTCTCTCCATGGTGGAGGGTTAGTGTCGGCTGGTGTCAGGCTCTCTCCTTTGGGGGGTTGTTGGTTGGTGTTATGCTTTCTCCACAGTAGGGGGGGGGGGGGGTGTTGGTCGGTATCAGGCTCTCTCCTTTGGGGGGTTGTTGGTTGGTGTTATGCTTTCTCCACAGTAGGTGGGGGGGGACTGTTGGTCGGTATCAGGCTCTCTCCTTTGGGGGGTTGTTGGTTGGTGTTATGCTTTCTCCACAGTAGGTGGGGGGGGGACTGTTGGTCGGTATCAGGCTCTCTCCTTTGGGGGGTTGTTGGTTGGTGTTATGCTTTCTCCACAGTAGGGGGGGGGTGTTGGTCGGTATCAGGCTCTCTCCACGTAGCAGGTTGGGGTGGCGGATTTTTGTGTTGACTAGGGCAGCACAAAACCCTAAACACACCACTGGTTCTAACATACAATTTTCCATGTGAGATTAAGCAGTTAAGAAGCATAAAAAAAAAGCCTGACGTTGTGACTGCTCAGATCTTGCATCGGTCAAACAACTTTTATCGGTCATCTGCATATAAAATCGATGAGTTGCCAAGGCTGGAAAAGTAGCTGCATTTTCTAAATGATCCGCTAGAGGGCGGCAGAGGGCGCCCTTTGATCTCAGCGCTGCCAGCTGCAGCCTCTTTATCCCTACCCAGGGACAATGGCAGAGCATGGCACCACCTGGACCAGGGGGCAGAAATCAGGTGACAGGAGGAGTGGGAGGATGGATGTGGATTCAGGAAATGATTAGACTGGGGCTGGGGAAATTTAAGAGACTTATCTTTTTTTTCTTAGGCGATTCTAATTGCAGTAACTGAAATCCCTCTTCCCATGTGACCCTGGTCTGGCTCAGCAAGGATGGCAGATGAGTAATGTGCCAGATTCGCAATTGGCAGGTGATGAAGGATGACCTCATTAAAGATGCAGATAACAAGGAATTGCTCTTTGGAAATTAAAAAACCCCGTCCTGGTTCTGCTTGTAAATGCAAAAATATACATAGCCATTAATAGAAGGACCATTTTAGGCTGTTTTTTTGGGAGGAATCCACTTTTGGAGTCAGGAAGGGGAAATACATTACACTTTTTTAACCTTTTATTTATTTTTTTTTTTTTTTTTTTAGAGTAGGGAAAAGTTAAGGCTGGCCATACACTATACAATTTTCTTGAGAATTTTACTTTAGATTTACCAAAAACCATATAATAGGAGGTCAAACCTGAACAACACTTTCAATTGTATCCAATTGCACTACATAGTTGAAGGTAAATCTAAAGGAAATTGGGCAGAAATTGGACAGAAAATTGTATAGTGTATGGCCAGCCTAAAACCCAACATTGGCAAATTCAAAAATTCTAACTTGCAATGGGGCTGCACCCGCACTGCATAGGTTAATGGCTCGTTTAGTCTAGGAGAGAGTTAGCCCGGGTTCACACTGAAGCGGTGCGGGAAACGCAGTGAATACTGTGCATTTACTGCACCGCATTGCCATCGCACGGCGTCCATGCAATCTTGTACGGGTGTCAATTTTAAATTAACGACACCCTGAAACAGATTGCAAAATGATGGATAGATAGCTATATAGATGGACGGATAGATAGATAGATAGATAGATAATAGATAGATAGATAATAGATAGATAGATAGATAGATAATAGATAAATGATAGATAGATAGATAGATAGATAGATAGATAGATAGATAGATAGATAGATAGATAGATAGATAATAGATAAATGATAGATAGATAGATAGATAGATAGATAGATAGATAATAGATAGATAGATAATGGATAGATAGATAGATAGATAGATAGATAGATAGATAGATAGATAGAGATAGATGGATAGATAGATAGATAGATAGATAGATAGATAGATAGATAGATATGAATAGATAGATAGATAGATAGATAGATAGATACTGTAGATAGATTAGTACAGTGCTTTTTTTTAGCACTGCTCACTGTATTAGAGTCGTTCCCACAAAATGGCAGTTAGTGGCAGATTGTCTTCTGCAATATCACAGTCCCGTTATAATTCGCTGATTGCCGCCATTTTAATATAAAACAATAAATAAATACAAATTCCAGTATATATACTATAGTTTGTAGACGCTATAACGGTAAACCAATCAATATATATATGTTTATTGGGATTTTTGTTTTACCAAAAATATGTAACAGAATACATATTGGTCTAAATTTATGAAGAAATCTGATTTTTTTTTCATTTTATTGGATATGTTTTATGGCAGAAAGTATAAAATATTGTTTGTTTTTCAAAATGTTTGGTCTTTTTTTTGTTTATAGCACAAAAAATAAAAAAAAACCCAGTAGTGATCAAATACCACCAAAAGAAAGCTCTATTTGTGGGGAAAAAAACGATATCAGTTTTGTTTTGTGTACAGTGTTACATGACCGCGCAATTGTCAGTTAAAGTAAAGCAGTGCCAAAAATGACCTGGTCAGGAAGGAAGGGTAAATCTTCTGGAGGTCAGGTGGATAGAATACCCAGATTGACAGTCAGGTAGGTAGATAGGTGGGTTTGGATTCATACACATGTTCTATATTTATTTTTATTTTTTTCAGGTACTTATACAGCGCCATCAATTTACACAGCGCTTTCCATATATATTGTACATTCACATCAGTCCCTAACCCCCAAGGGGTGTACAATCTAAGGTCCCTAACCCTCAAGGGGTGTACAATCTAAGGTCCCTAACCCTCAAGGGGTGTACAATCTAAGGTCCCTAACCCTCAAGGGGTGTACAATCTAAGGTCCCTAACTCACATTCATACATACACATACTAGGGACAATTTAGACAGGAGCCAATTAACCTACCAGCATGTCTTTGGAGTGTGGAAGGAAACCGGAGTACCCGGAGGAAACCCACGCAGGCACAGGGAGAACATGCAAACTCTAGGCAGGTGGTGCCGTGGTTGGGATTTGAACCAATGACCCGAGTACTGCCAGGTGGAAGTGCTAACCATTTAACCACTGTGCTGCCCACATTCTATATAATGTAATGGGGCCATGTTGGGTAGGTGACATTTTTTTCTCTTGCATCTCCATCACAGTCCGAATCTCCTGATCTGTCAGCAGACACATGTCAGTCCGGATCAGTCTTCCTCCTAATTACCGTATATAAATATCTTGTGTCTCCTCTGCAGATCTCCTCCTGGTCTGACGTCAGTAACCGCGACACGTGCCGGTCTGGTTATAGCGAACTCATCATTGGTCGCTGTGTTGTCTGCCATTTTGGGAGCAGAATAATAAGGAAGATTATATAGCCATCCATCTGCGGGGATAAATGGAACATTCATTTCACTTTATCAGCCATCTTGGCGTTATTAATAACTGCGAGCCTGTTCTATAAATAGCCATCTGTAGAACGCCTTTTCCCTGTCTGGTGGTGGTGGCTGGAGAGAGGTCATTAAATGTCCCTCAATCACCGCTGTCACCGGCATCCATGCGGTACAAGCCGGCTATGATGGTGGTATGGGTGAGGGGACAATGGGTTGTGCGCTGATAACTGTCATAGCCGATGTCTTATGAATATAATTATAGACTTTATTATACATATAGATCTCATCAATGACTTTTCTATACTGTGTTGTGACAGAGCTTTTCATCTTTCATATATAACCTACTGTCATGGTAACCTGGTATTCTCCCCGTTCCAGTTTATACTTACAGATGAAGTTGGCCTTTCCTGATTCCTCCATCACCATTCATCAAAATGCTAATAAAATGATTAAATAAAACCTTTCCATTTTCAATACATATGTTGTTTGTTGGTTCCCCTTACACTGGTGGTCAGATGGAGAAGGGTCCCCTTACAATGGTGGTGATTGAAAGAAGATCTCCTTTAGCCCAGGTTCACACTGATGCGGTGCAGAATTTGCAGCGGTTTCTGTGTGAATTCCGCACCGCATCAGAATCGCACCCCATTAATGTGAACCGCTGCGGGTGTGTATGTTAAGTTAACAACACCCCGAGAGCAGTCCGCAAAATGTGGTGCGATGTGCAGAATCGGATTGCATAGGTGTGAATACCCATGCGATCCAATTCTAGTGCAGACCCAAAAAAGGGGTCCTGCACCTTTTTGGTGCAGGTGCGGTGCGATTAGAGCCATACAAAATGTACGGCTCCGATTGCACTGCACACAAATCGCATGTGATTTGCAGTTAATGCGGTGCGGTTCCTTTGCGAATCACATGCGATATACCGCACCGCATATATGTGAACCTGGGCTTACAATGGCGGTCAGTTGGAGAAAGGCTTCTTTACACTGGTGATCATTGTGAGAAGGACCCCTTTTCACAGGTAGTCAATGGAAAAAGGGCCCCCTTACATTGATGGTCAGTGGGAGAAGGGCCCCCTTACAGTGGTGGTCAGTGGGCACTGGTGGTTCATGGGAAAAGGGCCCTATCACACTGATGGTGAGTGGAAGAAGATCTCCTTTACACTGGTGGTCAGTTGAAGAAAGGCTTCTTTATGCTGGTGATCATTGGGAGAAGGACCCCTTTTCACAGGTAGTCAATGGAAAAAGGGCCCCCTTACATTGATGGTCAGTGGGAGAAGGGCCCCCTTACAGTGGTGGTCAGTGGGCACTGGTGGTTCATGGGAGAAGGGCCCTATCACACTGATGGTGAGTGGAAGAAGATCTCCTTTACACTGGTGGTCAGTTGAAGAAAGGCTTCTTTATGCTGGTGATCATTGGGAGAAGGACCCCTTTTCACAGGTAGTCAATGGAAAAAGGGCCCCCTTACATTGATGGTCAGTGGGAGAAGGGCCCCCTTACAATGGTGGTCAGTGGGCACTGGTGATCAGTAGGAGAAGGGCCCCCTTACAATGGTGGTCAGTGGGCACTGGTGATTCATGGGAGAAGGGCCCTCTCACACTGATGGTGAGTGGAAGAAGATCTCCTTTACACTGGTGGTCAGTTGGGGAAAGGCTTCTTTACACTGGCGATCAGTGGAAGAAGGGCCCCTTTACACTGGTACCCCATTTACAGATATGGCAAAGATCACTGGAGTCAGTGGCTACTTATCCAAGATGTAAAAAATTGCTAATTTCCCAAGGAACTCCTTGGCAATCTCTGGAGGAACCCCAAGGATCCACAAAACTCTGAATGAGAAAAGCTGCTCTATAGTGTGACTGTGTACATGATGTTAACCCCTTTTGCAGTACTGACAACAACTGTGTATACAATGTGTTCCCTCATATCTATCTGTCTTCCAGGAAATGATATTGTGTGTACATAAAAGATACACGCATTAGCCTGGAAGCTCAGGCATCAGAACAGAATGTATAGGCAATGGTGCTTGTCATACTTTATATACCGATGAGCTATTCGTACTCTACTCCTACTGAGATCTCCGAACACCGCCTCTGCTTGTACCGTGCAATGAATCGTCATATAAACTCCATCAATGAGATACGATAAATCTAGGCAGTGATAGAATAAACCTGTATCGTGGTATCCATTGCACAATTTCTTTCTCCATTGAAGGCCTATGTGACAGAAGGACAATGCAAGGGCACAACTATGGCCCCATAACAGCCGATTATATATGTAGTTCAGCACCATATTCAGCTGTTTGTTGGGAGTTTGGCATTAAGCAGTACAGCGCACTCTAGTCTGGATCACGCGGAGTTGGAGCAGTTATTTACTTGTCACTTTGCCACCTCACAGCATCCTTAACATTGGCAGGTAATTATTTTCACAAGAAGAATGAAACAACATCAATTTGGGTCAGTTGTGGCTTCCTTGCCACCTGTGGTTGAACTATTTTGATAAAATGTCAACACGGCTCCCTCGAGGGAGCAGAAAGTTACATGTTTCTAAAAGCAAAAATAAAACAGTTTCAGAAGTCTGTAGAATTTTGGGTTTATACTCTGTGGGCAAAAGTTTTTGGAGACCTGAACATCACACCTATAGGAGCTGGTTTGATGTCCCATTACAAAATCGTTGACATTTATATGGAGTTGCACCCCACTTTGAGTCTCACTCTTCTAGGAAGACATTCAAAAAAAATTTTGAAATTTGTGACCATTTAGCGAAAGGAATATTTGTGAGGTCAGGTAGAGTTGGAGAAGACCTGGCTGGCAATCTATGTTCCAGTTCATTCCAAAGGTGTTCAGTAGCGTTGAGGTAGGGTAGGTTCACTTGAGTTCCTCCACATAAAACTCATCAAACCAAGTCTTTATGGAGCTGGCTTTGTATACAGGGGCCCAGCCATGCTGGAAGGGAAAAGGGCCTTCACCAAACTGTTACCACAAGGTTGGAAGAGGACCATTGTCTAAAACAGGGTTTCTCAACCAGGGTTCCATGAAACTCTAGGGTTCCTCCAGAGGTTGCTAGGGGTTCCTCGAGCATTGCACAACCTCTGCCTCTCAAATATGTTCCCACTGACACCAATAATTTTTTTATCTGTAAGGGGGTAATTCTTCCCAATGACCACAAGTGTAGGGAGCAAATTTTCCCACTGACCATCACACAAATGTATCATAAGTTGCAGATATAGTCATTTTTAAGCACGGGTTCCCTGAGACCAGAAACTTATTTCAGGGGTTCCTCTGTGTTGAAAAGGCTGAGAAAGGCTGGTTTAAAATGTCTTTGTATGTTGTAGAATTAATAGTACTCTTCACTGGAGACACCTGAACGCAATTCTTTGGGGAAGCCACACACTTTTGGCCATAGAATAGGCAGCCAAAGTTAT
Organism: Staurois parvus; assembly: GCF_062004578.1. Taxonomy (NCBI): domain Eukaryota; kingdom Metazoa; phylum Chordata; class Amphibia; order Anura; family Ranidae; genus Staurois; species Staurois parvus. The sequence goes on from NW_028318727.1 coordinate 807,700, forward strand.
CCATTTGTTTTATCTCCACAATATCATTTTACAGATCCTGAAATCCTTTCCTACCCCTCTCTGTACAATTAGTCAGTTTTAAACCAGAACTTCAGCCAAAAAATGTTTTTTAGTTTTAGATTTAGCTTTTTTTTTTCTCATACCTGTTGGGAACTTTTTTTTTCCACTCGTTACACATAAAACAATAAATACCCAACTTTCATTGTTGTAATTTTATTTCTAGTTTTATTCTTAAACTGATACAGTTCTTATATAATTTTACCTATAGCCCTGATGAAGGACATATTTAACGTCCTGAAATGGGTTCGATAAGAAAAACAAAAAAAACAGTTTGTTGTAACTGATTATAAAGGCATTAACTGGGATTTGGCTTCAGTTTGTTTTGTGTATTTAAATCTGCTGGTACATCTTAGGGCTCTTTCACACGAACATTCCGATCGGGTCCGTCTGCCCGTTTTTCCGGAGGACCCTATCGGAACCTCCATTCTCCTCTACAGAGCAGCGGGTGTAAACAGACATGTGTCCGTTTACACCCGCGGACATCCGATCTGATCTGATCCACCAAAAAAGGGACGATCTACTATAGCGGATCCGCTAAACGTGTCCGTTCCATGTGAAAGAGCCCTTACACTTTACTGACCCTCCCCCATGACTGACAAGGCTGCTGTCAAAAGGTGCCTCCTGTGCTCTTTCACCCAGAATGGAGGAACTCTAATACAGGAGATGTGTTACTGGCCAGATCACCAGGTGAAAACAGAGGGGAAAAAAGCCTAAAAAAAAAGAAAACAAATTCAGCCACCACATCTAATGATTGGTAAGCTGCAATACAATACATTTTTGGTTTTGGGTTTTATACCAGTTTAAGCCTAAAGAGGGAAAAGGGTATAACGTGCCTTTTACAGTTTTACATGAGGAACTAGCCACATAAATTCAGCTTTAGCTAACTTACCTATAAATAAAATTAGATGGTGATTTATGACTCTTAAGTCATCATGGTCTAAACAATTTTAGTATGGAATATGAAGACTACCTTGGATAAACAACACTTCTAAGCAACAGTGTATATGCCCATAGTCATTTTTTGGGGGGTCATGGTGACCTGCTCCTCTTAAATCTTTCTTGTGCTAGGATATATCTCGGTCACATAACATTATCCTGCAATAATTTCCTACAGGTTCACAGATCAGTTAATAAATTACTTTTGTGCTTCTCATCTGCTTAGCAATACCTTCCTGAGCTCTGACCATAGCTGAGAGCAAAAATTTAAAATTTTGCATACGTTCTCAGTAGTAGACATTCTTTGAGAGAAACAAAGTCATACTCAGTATTAAAAAATTAAAGGTTATTGGTCACTTAAAGGGAATGAGTGGTTTTCTATATATTTAAGCTTTATTTATCAGAAACAAGATAATAATGATGTGACTTGATCTAGAGCAGCCTTTCTCAATCAGGGTGCCCAGGCACCCTGGGGTGCCTTGAGTTCTTTCCGGGGGTTCCTTGGCAAAATGTTTAAAAGTTGCCCAAAACTTGTATTAAAGCCAGTGGGTGGAAGAAGCCTGACTTTTTAGTTACACAAAGCCACAGGTTTTCATTGAGCACCATTACGACCTTCTAGCCACCGGCGTCCTGACAACCAATGACATCATCAGTTGATTCGGAGGATGTCAGTTGCCTGCACAGCATCTTTGACTCTCCCCTAGTTTTTTACATTTTAGAATGGGGTGCCTCAAGACTGTTCATAATTGTAAAGGGTGCCTTGGAACTGTCCATAATTTTAGAAGTGCCTTGAAATTGTTCATAATTTTAAAGGGTACCTTGACTGAAAAAAGGTTGAGAAACGCTGATCTAGAGAATAGAGAGAGGTCTGGGGGCAAATTTGAGTAATGTCTGTCCATACAATTTAACTTTTGCAGGCCAATTTATTGACATAAAATAGTTGAGCTGGATAATCTTAACCTCTTCACGCTGGCCGAAAGCAAATGTGCGGCCTCCCGGCATCTGGGCCTAGACGCCGAGTGGCTGCACATTTGTGTTCTATTAAAAAATACATATGTGCTGGGAGCACGCGCCCTGCACGCTCCCAGCACACATGTCCGGTACTCACGGAAAGGTCCCGATCTCCTCTTTCGATCGGGACCTGTCCTGATCATGTGACCGCTGTGATGGCGCATCACGGCGGTCACATGACTCTAAACCCCGCCTCCTGAAACCCTTAAAGGGCTGGGAGCGAAGGGGTTAAAATAGCATTGACCCCAAACCAATCGAATTACTTCTTGTCTCATTAAAAAGGATTTGTTATTATATAGACCAGTACCTTTAACTCTGCATTTTTTGTTCAATTTTCCCCCAACCTCCCATAGTTCCACAAGCCCTCTGCAGTGTCACCTAGCTTGCTGCAGAATCCCCAGCTTCCAACAGTATCCCACAGTGACCACCAATCACCTGCAGTGCCCTCCAGACTTTCACAATGCCCCTGAAAAGTTTCTAGCCTCCTGGAGAGACACTTATCCCCCTCCAGAGATCTCAGCCCCCATAGTTGCACCCAACTCCCTCCAGAATCCTCATTCCCTACAAGACCACCAAAACTTCTACAAAGTCCCCCAGCACCCCCCTGAACCCCCATCACTCCAGTGTGATACTCAGACCCATCCAGAGCCTTACTGTATGTACGTATTTCCATACAATTATTGTATGAATATTACCAGAGCTCTAAGCTACATTCTGCTGAGAAGGAGGAGTGGCCAACCACACTGGTATGAAAGCACCATTAATAGTAAATATATATTTTTTCACTGAAATTATTGTTGTTGCGTGTAGAATGTTAACAGGACATGCTTTGTGGCCGTTCCACATAGAATTATTTCTTCTTTAAAACTAATTTTGACAACAAAAGCAGGGAACAGCAGCAGGTGATGGGTAATGGTCAGGTCATGAATGAGGTCAGGTCACTAGTAGGTCTTGTTCACCTCATTAATCCTCGTTGCGTTTTTGTGTTTCTCGAATAACCCATAACATGATAAATACAGTGAAATGCACTCAATGTAATTACAGTAGCACACTCCTCTGCTCTTATCTCTGGATATCAGTTTGCAGAGGCTCCCTGGTCGGTGAGGATCGGGTTCTCCGCGTCCTTGCCAAGCTGGGTGGAGGATTCGACTATTGTTCATCCTCGATTCCTAGAAACGAGGCAAGTGAAGTCAGCAGTAGTATGATGTGACACATCTCCCTGTCTGCTATGTAAAGAACAAAATAAATGTTCAAAGTATGTATTCCCTGGCTGAGCAAATGTAAAAAGAACCAATCAACAAACCTTGACAATTTCAACTGAACATATGATGAAAAATATCTTTCCAGAGGTTGGAGGACCAAACGTGATCACAGATCTTAAGATAAAGGTAGCTGAAGTCATAAAGAAATTTTACATTTCTTCTAAAGGTCTAACTTTTCCATACTATTGACCAGTTAGTCTGTCTATCACCATAAAGGACCACTAGGAAGACTCAAAAGACATGAGGAGTTGGGACCAAGCTTGGCTTTTACATGAAAGGTCAAGATCTGAGAATAATTTGAGTGGTCTGTATCTATAGATGTGTGTTTTTCATTAAATGTAATGCCTCATCATGTGCCCAAGGTTGTGACAGGTTCATGTTAAAGTGGACTTAAAATTGTGAAAGTGAAGATTTGCTGTCTTATAGGGGGAACTTCCAGAAATGGTCATTGTGCCTGGGCAGTAACCTGGAAATCACCTTGAAGTCCTTCTGATAAACGTCACATACTTTCAGCCTCACAGCTATTTACCTGCAGTGTGAGATCATATAAGGCACTGCTGATTCTGACTCATAGTCTCACCAGATTTGGAATGAGATTTGGCAATGTCACTGTTTTCCTAGCTGGAGGGGAAGCTGTACCTGCAGTGCAGGGATCTCCCTGTTTCTGCTTCATTCTTGCTGTGGATCTTTGCTTTCTCCACCTTTCATGTTGTTTTTGATCATTATACCTGTTGGGTAGGTGTAGCGTGGTGTGGTGGCAGAAAGCAGACAGAGTCCTGGATTGCAGGAAATGATGTATTGCAAAACTTGAAAACAGTACAACAGACCAGATGGAAAGCTCACCCGACCGCGCCACTTACAACATTTCGGAGAGAGTCAGTAGTGTTTAGACCCAAGCTGAAGAAAATGTCTGACAGGGAGAGCGGAATGCAACCCAGCCAGTCCAACTCAAATGGGAGCTTCCTGAAGATGCAGACGTAGGCCCTATGCTTTCCTTACTCCTCCGGAACCTCTCCCTACCACCACTGCTGTTCCTGCCAGATAGGTATCCTGTCTCTACACCAGCCACTCGCAAAATGCTTGTCAAAACCCGGGGGCAAAGTCTTAAAAAGACTTTGCATGACCCAAGATGGCCATCAGGATTACCTGGATCCAGCATAACCAACCAGATCACTGTTCCAGGGGACCAAGGAAACCATAGAGAAAAACAGTTTCTCTTGACTTCCTTCTCCAGCTGCGTTGCTGTTAAGGATGACCGCCACCTGCAGTGGAAACTGTAGACTGCACTTGTTTACATCCTGTCAAGGTGGCAGCTTTGGTATGAGGAAGCAAAACCCTGCCTCTACCAAGATGGCGCCTCCATTCTGAGACACAGTGCAGAACAAGGCATTGTAAATCAATGGTGGGGAAAAGCTCAGCTGCAAGGAGCCTACAGACAATACTGGTGGCAAACTAGTCCTTTGTCCTTTGCTTGCCTTTTTTGAGCCAACTTCCACAGCTTAGGTCCCCTTTGGTACATAAAAATTATGAAAATGTACAAAGATTTTTTTTCTACTCTGTCTTTTTAATTTGGTGATATCCAATGGATATTGGTTATATTTTTTAATATGACTAACGCAAATCCTTTTAACTACTAGTATCCTTTTCCTTAATGCTAAATCTGATTTTGTAATGTCTTCAAGCCTCCCCCTCCGGTGTTATCAGAGAGGTAGGTTGCACAGTGCTGAACATACAGAAACACTGTGAAAAACCTGCTCATCTGGACTTCAATGAGTAATAAAAAACTCAGAGTAAGATGACATTAGTGAAACTTTCTAACTATAGTGCAAGTTGAATGTTTTCTGGATGACATAGCAGCTATTTGGTTTCACTTGTTGCTTGGAATTGCTTCCCTAAACCCTTTAATTATGCAACAATAATAATTACATGCAAATTGCATTGTAGACATTTGAATGTCATTGTTAACATAATTATAGATTATGTTAGATTGTCAAATACAATTTATCAAAGATCCACTAAACAAGATATTAATTAAAATATGTAAAGTGTATAATGTATATGTAGCACGACCCCCTTAGGAGTTTCTGAGTTTTGGCTCCACCTAAAGCTCTGAATTACATCTGTAAGGAGCATTGGATCCATGTAGCCAGGGGCGGACTGACCATTTGGAAACTCGGGCACTGCCCGAGGGCCCGGGGTCAGTAGGGGGCCCCATGAGATGCCCCTGGTACCTTTTACATAGGCTTTTTTGAGTTTGGGCAAGGACACAGTGGCCCCATGATCCCCTATTGCCCGGGGGCCCCATGAGTTGTCAGTCCGCCCCTGCATGTAGTCCATGTTTTATGGAATTTATGACCCCAACATTCAGCCTCCATAATCCTATCTACCTCTAACCTCCAACCTGTAAGACATTTGTCACTCCTCCAGTATCGTAGTATGAGACTTGCAGCTGCATCTAAAAGAAAAGGTAAAAGACAGCTATCAGTTCAGTTCAGATATCGTTCAGCTAATTACTGGAAGTGTGCTACACCAAACCTTTAATCCAACTTCTACATATTTTTTTACATTATTTTGAAAAGGCAGTATAAAAGTAGTGGTGAAAAAATTCACTTGGGGTGTTAACCAGCCATTATTACATAATTCTTTGTGGTCCCCTGAGGCCCCTGATGGCGTACCAGGGATGTGTCCTGTGCCAACACACTTGACGCTTAGAGGCATTCCTCTTCCCAACTCAGAAGACTGGGGGATATTTCTAATTTCCTTTCACATCTGTGTTCTCTAATGCAAATCCTGCTTCTTTTGAGTTATTGCACTGTATACACCTGTGTTTATTGCACTAACAAAGGGAGTTGGCCTTCTAGCTTTACTTGTTATGAGAAAATTAGTTTAGCCATCAAAAAATGTGGGGAAATTTGTCTAACCTGAAGAACAAGCTCAGCAGAGCCACGAGCTCAGGTGTTTTGAATGGGAAAAATGGTTGAGTTATTCTTTGAATAAACGTTTCTTGGGGACCTAGTGTGATGAAACAATCTCAGCTTTGTCCTATTGCTGATGCTATCAGATATACTTTGGATACAGTTAACTTCTGCATGGGAGTTGGCTCGCAGTAAGAATTAAACAATGAGCCATTTTAGAAGCAGTTCAGCATTCCCCTTCCCCACACCAAAACACCTTGTTTTCATCTACTGAAATGAATGGGTTTTTATGGTTGATAGAGGAATCAAGGCAGTGGGTGAAGTAGTAACAAGAAGGCTTAGGTGGGAAGACAGAGGAGATCAGATGGAGATGCTTCAAGAAAGGTCAGGTTAATACAGAATCTCTGTTTATTATTTGTGTGCCTTGTGTCCCCATTGGTGAGATTATTATTATTATTATTATTATACAGTACTTATAAAGCGCCAATAGTTCACTCAGCGCTGTACATTACAAAGGGGGACAGAACATGTGACAGAACAATACCAATACAATGCAAAACATGAGGGGATTGAGGGCCCTGCTCTTTCGAGCTTACAATCTAGAAGGGATGGGATAGTGGTACAGGAGGAGATAGCTGTGGGGGATGGAGTGGTAGGAAGAGTGGAGGAGGTCAGCAAGTTACTTCCTACTTCCAGTGTGGTCAAATGAGGAAATTATTCCAACAAAGATAAAGACAGCAGTGAAAATCCAAGAGATTACCTAACCAAGTTATTTTCAACCAGGGTTCCCTGGGACACTAGGGTTCCACCAGAAGTTGATAGGGGTTCCTTGAGCTATGGTTAAGTGACCTCCCATCTGATGATGCCTACACAGTTCCAGGGCCAACACCACTTGGCAAAGTAATCAGCATTACACCAACAATCTTTTAAGCTGGCTGTAAGGATGGAATTCTGTCCACCATTGTAAGGGGGCATTCTCACTGGTCACCAATTTAAGTGTTATTCTTCCCAATGAATTTGTTTTAGCATGGGCTCCCTGAGACCTAAAAAATATTTTGAAGGTTTCCCTGGGGCTGATCAGCAGCCGCCAGCCACCTTGCAGTAAGGGACTGAGTCTGAGAGGAACATTGGAAGGAGCAACAGCTCAGCTGCTACACTGGCCCCAGATATCTTCCTCTGTCATTTCTTCCCCCCCCCCCCCTCTGCTCAGCTGAAGGATCATTCATGACGTGGTGACATCCCACACAAAGAGAGTACCAGCCTGTGCCTGTGATCTGGTGGGGCTGCTCTCAACAAAACAGGGTGTCTCAAAAACAGGGAGCCCTGACTTGAAGATTCACATGTACAAAGTCCAATGAGAGCACCAAACAAAAGGTCTGAGAGTCCAATAGGTTTTATTAATACAATTTGTTTACAAAAAGACAACATAAAACATCCATCTTGTTTTGGGGGTTAAAAGATCTCTCCCTTCTTAAGGGCTAAAGACAGACATAAAAACTTTAAACAGAACAATATAAGATTTCATATGTTTTTATGTCTGTCCTGAAAAAGATCTTTGAACCCCTAAAATGAGTTAGATATTTTATGATGTCTTTTTGTGAACACATTTTTATAATAAAAGCTTTTTGGACTTTCAGACTTTTTGTTTGGTGCTCCCAATGGCCTTTGCATACAAGATTTTTATTGTTGTCTGTTTCCCTGTTGCAGTTTCCCTCATTATGAGGGGTAATTTCTCCAACAGAGCCCCCAGTTGCAGTAAAACCTAACAGGCGTTCTAACCTTTCCTCTTGCATCCTTCTCCTTCACTGGACACAGAGGAGCACTGGAAACCTTTGGCTTTGAGGGAAGCGTAACCAACTAGCCCTTTCATGGTAGGGATAGAGTTTGGTGGGCTAAAGAAAGGGTACCATGACAAGTGTGCCATGGTGTTGCAGTAATTGGTGGGCATGGTGAGAGTTGGATGTCCGCATAAGATATTGCTTATTGTGACACACCTTTGTACAGTACCACCATCCCCATATTTGGTCACATGGTATCCCACAGCCACTAAGACTTATGGCACTGGAAAAATTCCATGGAGGATGGAAGGAGAAGCAGGAAGCTATATGATGCCCACCATGTGCCACTAACTTTGGGTCCCAATCTGATTGTTGTCTGAATGATGACATAACAACCTAGTCCTCCTTTGATTGGACATCAGCTTCAAGCTTTCCCCAGGCAACAATACAGGACTGTGGAACTGGCGGAAAATTGGGACAGTTCTTGAGGAACAGCTGAGTGGTATGAGCTCATACTTGCAATCTTGTCAACCAACGACCTGCTCACTTAAAGTATACTCGGGCCTGAGGGCTGTAGGATAAATGTAAAGTTGACTGGGAAAAGGCGGTCAAACTTTAGGTGACTTCTATAAAATGCAGGTGACTTTGCATGTCTACTGTTGAGCACCAATGACTTTAAGAGATCCTGCACCAATGGAACTTTATGAGCTTTTGTTTCTAACTCCTCCTGACAAGGCTAATGACCAGTCTGTCTGTTAATGTGCAAAATACTGCACATTACCATGAAAGGGTACGGTAACACACCACAAGGAAAGGGGACCAAAACTGTCTCTAAACCAGAACAAGCATGCAGCATATCTGACCTTTATGCTTTTCTCAATAACTGAAACAGTAAAGTAAAAAAAGCCCCGGCCTATCAAAGGAACATTATTTCGATATGACTATGTCAGTGCTGTGTGATGGCTGGCACAGGATGAAAAGCTTGGCTTACGTAGTTGAAAGTTACTTAAGTGTGCACATCAAGTTTACTTAACAGCCAAACAACGTTTATACACTTTATGGTTTTATTTTGCTGCATGTCAAGGTGGGAGTGAAAGGATTACGTGTAAAGTGGTAGGACAGTGAAAGGAATGAAGGCACATGGAGGACACACGAGGGGCACAGAGGGTTGGAAGCCGGATTTGGGCTTAAGTATCAGCTCTATAGCAGTTAGTCATCTTTCTTCATATCTTTTACCAGTTCATCTTTTTTTCAGTCTAGATAAATGGTTGCCTTCTACAATGTGCCTCCCTTTTCACTGTATTGCCCAATGGCCTAACAATAGCCATGTGGCTGCTATGAGGTCTGGAATGGGAGGGAACCCCATTAGGGAACCCACATCTGTTACCATGAGCGGATGAAAGTCACACTTACACACAATCAGGGGTGGACTGACCATTTGGAAACTCGGACACTGCCCGAGGGCCCAGGATCAGTAGGGGGCCCCATGAGCACAATGGAAACCACCCAATGGGACACACACAGCAAGAAAATAATTTTAACTAGGGTTTAACTAGTCCCTACTCTATCCAAAACTAAAAAATAAATAAAAAAAAAGTATCCAAAACTTAAACAAAATGTAATACTTGAAGGACCCATTTGTCCAATATTGGTGGTCTTGTCCCCAACCAGGGGCGAACTGACCATTTGGAAACTTGGGCACTGCCCGAGGGCCGGGGTCAGTAGGGAGCCCCATGAAATGCCTCTGGTACGTTTTTCATAGGCTTTTTTGAGTTTGGGAAAGGACACAGGGGCCCCATGATCCCCTATTGCCCGGGGGCCCCATGAGTTGTCAGTCCGCCCCTGCACACAATTGAGATGGAAAAGACTATGTTTAAAGATGACTTATGGGCAGGGGCGGACTGTTAACTCATGGGGCCCCCGGGCAATAGGGGATCATGGGCCCCCTGTGTCCTTGCCCAAACTCAAAAAAGCCTATGAAATAGGTACCAGGGGCATCTCATGGGGCCCCCTACTGACCCCAGGCCTTTGGGTAGTGCCCGAGTTTCCAAATGGTCAGTCCGCCCCTGCTTATGGGTGAGCCAGAGTTGTAAATGGATGTAAAGAGCAGGCACAGAATGCAGGGATGCACCCAAAGCCTCCTCTGTAAGTGGTCATATGACATCATAAATCACATGATCAGGTGCACGGGACTCATGACCTTGAACATCCCTGCCCAGCTCCACTATGAATGTGCAGATAGCATGCCTTCTGCCTTTACGCCGGAGCTCAGAGCCATTGCAATTACAGTTCTATCTCCGCTCTGGCCAGGGTGATTATCTAAAAACCAAAATGACAAGACCTTCTCTCTTTTCAGACCCCAGACTGTGGAATCACAGCCCTTTTAGTCCTATGCATTGATACACGTTCTGGGAGCACCGTGTAATAAAATGGCTCAGTTCAATATGGCGTCATGATGTAAACTTAAGAAATAGTTGTGTAAACAGCAAGCACCTAAGCCATGTCAACGTCTGCACATGATTATGCTACACATGATAGCTGAGTACACACAAGTGGCCTATTTGTATTGTAAAAAAACTCAGCAAGCCTTCAAATAACAAGGAAGAAGTCTGCGCATTGGAGGTTTATGAGTTTATTTAGATGGAGTCTTGGATGGAAAAACTGGGGCATGGAGAGTGCCAAGTATAAAGTTTATGCTATGTATTTGATTTATATTTTCAAGCATGGATGCATTGCTTGGAAGAAAAAATAATCTTCTTACAATTTCTGTCAGAAAATAAAGCTTGAATGTGAACCCAGGTTGAAAAAGGCTGACCTAGAGGAACCCTTAGTCCTGGGGAACCCCTGATGAAAAAAAAATCTTTTTTACGTTGGTGGTCAGTGGAAAGAACACCACCCTTAAAGACAGCTAAAAAGATCATTGGTGTCCTGCTGCTGGCTCTGTCAAGTTGTGTAGGACCCATAACAATGCGGACACCATTAAATGTAAGGTCAGTCAACCACAGCTCACAGAAATCCCTAGCAACCTTTGGAGGAAACTGGGGATTCCATGGGACCCTGGTTGAGAATGAATGTTCTAGAGTGCTGTTGTCACAGGGAGGCATTAGCAAGCATTGCTTAACTAAACACAACTTCGCCCCCCCACACACCTTCATCCAAACTGCAGGTGTTTCTAAGTATTGGTGGTTTGTAAAAGAAAGATTCTCACAAAGACCTTTGGATTCTTTGCAACTTGCAATTGAAGCATATCTAACAAAAGACCTTCTACAATGGGGGACCTTGGATGTGGATATTGTGGTATGAAAACAGAGACACCTGTCCTTTTGGGACTTTCACTGAATGTCAGAATCCTGCTTTGACTCAGGTGGTTCATGGTGGTGCATGGCGGTGAGAGTCCATGGGCCAAAACTGCCTTACCCGCTTCTTAAAGGGACAGTGTCATCTTGTTTTTGGATACAGTTTAGGTATTTACACCCTATTCCATGGGACCCACATGAGTGATCCAACGCATTACGTGTTTGGAAACTTTCAAAACTCATATGAATGGGATTGTGTACATTATTGTAATTGTACTGTCTCATGTTATATTGTAAAGCCCAGCTCAAACTGTTGGTGCCATATAAATCCAGTGTGATAATAAAATTAATGATGATAATAATAATAATTATTATTAAAATGGTCACATTCTTAAAAAAAATAAATAAATACAACTACAGAATCTTCTTGAGTGTCATTGGTTGGGATGCATTATGGTTAGTATAGAGCCTCCAATGGCCATACATCCTGAAGCCCCCTTCAGCACCACGGACAGAGCCGCGGGTCCGGAATACAGCTGCACATCACTGCACTTTCCTGAAATTTTCATTAAATATAGCTGAATCAGTGTTATGTACTATACACCATGTTTTGGTTAAAACTAGCTACAGATAACAAGCAAAGTCACGCACTGGGCTGGTGATACCAAGCAGGAAGCGTTTTAACCTCAGACAGTTCACTGAAGTTATATTATGTGTGTTATGGAGTCAGTAGTTGCCTGAGTCATCTCAGGTTTGCTTGTAAAAAGCACTGCCATCTCTTTTACATGAGTCTTTGTAGTTGCCATCTACTACTAAGAGACAGTGGGTGGAGCTGAGAACACCAGGCATGCACATGTGCATATATCAGTGAGAGGTGTTCCCAAACCGTCAGCAACAAGGAAACTGTAAGTGGAGGAATGGTTCTGAGCACTAAAGATATCCAGGGATGGAAAACAGAAATATATTTTTCTTGCACCGGATTGGGTATTCATTATTTATTAATTTGTTATTTATTTCAGGTACTTATATAGCGCTGTCAGTTTTATCAGCGTGTTACATATATATTGTACATTCACATCAGTCCCTAACTCTCAAGGGGCATACAATCTAAGGTCCCTAACCCTCAAGGCGCGTACAATCTAAGGTCCCTAACCCTCAAGGGGCGTACAATCTAAGGTCCCTAACCCTCAAGGGGCGTACAATCTAAGGTCCCTAACCCTCAAGGGGCATACAATCTAAGGTCCCTAACCCTCAAGGAGCGTACAATCTAAGGTCCCTAACCCTCAAGGAGTGTACAATCTAAGGTCCCTAACCCTCAAGGAGTGTACAATCTAAGGTCCCTAACCCTCAAGGAGTGTACAATCTAAGATCCCTAACTTACATTCATACATTCGCATACTAGGGACAATTTAGACAGGAGCCAATTAAGCTACCAGCATGTCTTTGGAGTGTGGGAGGAAACTGGAAAACCCAGAGGAAACCCACGCAGACACAGAGAGAACATGCAAACTCCAGGCAGGTGGTGCCATGGCTGGGATTTGAACCAACAACCCTAGTACTGCCAGGTGGAAGTGCTAACCATTTAGCCACTGTGCTGCCCAATAACATACTGAAACTTCACCGCATTCACTAAGCACTAGGGAAAATGAGTGCAACAGCATGGCAGAGTGCACAGTCTATTTGCCTTTAGTAAATCCAGCCCAATGCCACCTAATACACAGTTTACCATACATTTTACCTTTCCTCTTACTTTTATACCATATTCCTCCACAATATGGTTTGTATGGACTGGACCCTCTCCGCCCTTCATCACCGAGTGGGTTTTTGCCTATGTTTTTGCTGTGTAGCTGTAAGGATTGGGACACATGCTTTTTTTATTCCAGTATTCTTAATTACAGAATTCAATATGGAATAAAAGAAGAAGTAAACACAAGTGAGAGGTAACACCAGACATTATTTTCTAGAAGCAGCAAACCATTCAAGCCTTCTTTGAGCCAAAAGAAAATAAATAATGATTCCTAGAACCAGAGAGTGCCTTGGACCAAAGTCTGTACTTTCCTGCCAGCTTGGATCCCACCCAGCTCTCCTATGGCATAAATCTCCTCTTCTGTCAGTACAAACGAGCTTCACCCAAGACATACAATTTACCGCTTACCTCTTCCTTGGACCCCTTGTCTTCCGGAATATAAATCTCATGGGCTAGTCTCACTTGCCATTTTGTTTCCCGTTGGATGCGGTAACTGTATATTCTGCCACTTTTTCTTTCATAGTTTTGGATAGTGTGGTGAAGGATTAAAACCCCTGCTGGGTCTTTAACCACTTGCCTACCGGGCACTTATACCCCCTTCTTTGCCAGGCCAATTTTCAGCTTTCAGCACTGTCACACTTTGACAATTGCGCGGTCATGCAACATTGTAGCCATATGACATTTTTATAATTTTTTTCTCACAAATAGAGCTTTCTTTTAGTGGTATTTAATCGCTGCTGGGCACTTTACTTTTTGCGCTATAAACAAAAATTGCAAAAAATTTGAATTTGTTTCTATTATAACATTTTTCAAACAGGTAATTCTTCTCCTTCACTGATGTGCGTTGATGAGGCAGCACTGATGGGCACTAATAGGCGGCACTGATGGGCACTGATAGGCAGCCCTAATGAGGTGTCACGGATAGGCGGCACTGATAGGTGGCACTGATAGACAGCACTGATAGGTAGCACTGGCTGGCTTCACTGCTTGGCACTGACAGGCGGCACTGCTAGTCATTGACTGGCGCAACTGCTGGGCATTGACTGGCACAACCACTGGACACTGACTGGTGGCACTGACTGGCAGCACTACTGGGCTGCACTGATGGGCACAGGTGGGTGGCACTGCTGGGGACAGGGAGGTGACACTTCTGAGAACAGGTGTGTGGCACTGCTGGGCTGCACAGGTGGGTGCACTGCTGGCACAGGAGGGCAGAACTGGTGGGCGGCACTGCTGTGCACTGATCATCAGGGTACTGATCATCAGTGCCCTGATGATCGGTTGCGATCCCTGCTCTGACAACTGCCGGTTCTCGGCAGTACTGTCCTCACACTCTGACAGCGTGAGGAAAGTGCAGCCGAGAACCGGCAATTGCATTTCCCGGTAATCAGCGTGTCATTGGATATGGCTGATCATGTGGTAAAAGGCCACTGTGATTGGCCTCTTACCACATCACATGATCAGCTGTGTCCGTAGGACACAACGATCACGGAGATTGCTGGGTGCACGCCCCCGGGGGCACGCAGGAGAGCGTGTTCTGGGAGGACGTCATATGACGCCCACCCAGAACTGGCCGGCTGCAGTGTAGCCATCATTTGGCTATCTGCGGTCGGCAAGTGGTTAATAAGGATGAGGCCAGAAGTTATCTTGTTGCACATGCATTGTTGTTTGGCTTTAAAGAAGAACTCCAGGATAGAAAAAAACACCCATTAGTACACCCCCTACACAAAACACTAAATGATTAACATTTTGAAAATCCTTATCATTTAGGAGAAAAGTCGAATTGAATTTTCATG